>NC_073629.1:38677466-38980496 GCF_029407905.1 Bubalus kerabau
GAACCCTGCCTCTACATTGGGCTTTTGCAGTTCTTGGGAGTTTTCCTTTTTTTCTCTCTCTTTTTTTACTTTTAATTTTTAATTTTTTAAACCTATTATTATTTGTTATACATTTATTCCTTTGTTTGCTTGTCTTATTTTCTCCATGCAGTTATCTTTAATGTATATAAATCTTTATCCACCTCTATTTAACTTTTCATATTTATTCTTTCTTTGGTTTTTTTTTTCTTTCCTCTCAATATATTTGTTAGCTTTATTTTCATTGCTTTATTCCCCAATTGACATCTTGCTTTAGTTCCCCCCCCCCCAATTCGTGCTTTAGTTAGTTTTGTTCTGGTAGACATAATTTTTGGTTTCCTTTGTTTGCCAGGTCAATCTATTGTACTTTATTTTTGTTGGACTGTTGTGCTTTTGCTTATGAGTGTATATGTATATGTGTATATTCAGTCACACATTTTATTGTTTTTATAAACAAACCTAAGGACACATACAGACACATATGCAAAGGGGAAGCAAAAGAAAGCTGGAGTACTAATCCTCATATCAGACAAAATAGACCTTAAAATAAAGAAGATTACAAGACATAAGGAATAACATTACATAATGATCAAGAAGAAGACATAAACAATTGAAAATATCTATGCACCCAACACAGGAGTACCTCAATACATAGGACAAATACTAACAGACATAAAAGGAGAAACTGACAGTAATACAATAGTAGGAAACCTTAACACCACACTCACAGCAATGGACAGGTCATCAAAATAGAAAATTAATAAAGAAACACATCTTAAATGATACATTAGATGAGATGGATCTCATGATACCTTCAGTGCATTCCATCCAAATACAGAAGAATACACCTTCTTCTCAAATGCACATGGGATATTCTTTAGGATAGATCACATCTAGGATCACAAATCAAACCTCAGTAAATTTAAGAAAATTGAAAACACATCAAGAATCGTCCCTGACCACAACACTATGAAACTAGATATCAATTACAAGGAAAAAACTGTAAGAAACACCAACACATGGAGATTAAAAAATACGTTTCTAAATAACCAACAGGTTACTGAAGAAATCAAAAGGGAAATCAAAAAAAAATTTCTAGAAATAAATGACAGTGAAAACGCAACTCAAAACCTATGGGAGGTGGCAAAAGCAGGTCTAAGAGGGAAGTTTCTAGCAATACAATCCTACCTCAAGAAGCAAGAAAAACATCAAATAGACAAACTAACTTTACACCTAAAACAATTGGGAAATAAGCACAACAACAACAAAAAATCCAAAGTTAGTAGAAAGAAAGAAATGATAAAGATTCAAGCAGAAATAAATGAAAAACAAATGAAAGAAGCAATATTAAAGATTAGTAAAAATAAAAGCTGGTTCTTTAAGAAGATAAACAAAATTGACAAACCTTTAGCCAGACTCATCAAGAAATAAAGAGAGAAGAATCAAATCAACAAAATTATAAATGAAAAAGGAAAGGTTACAACAGACAATGCAGAAATACAAAGGATTATAAGAGACTATTATGAATACTTATATGGCAATAAATTAGATAACCTGGAAGAAATCAACAGATTCTTAGAGAAGTTCAATCTCCCAAAACTGAACCAGGAAGAAATAGAAATTATGAACAACCCAGTTACAAGCACTGAAATTGAGGCTGTGATCAAAAATCCACCCCCACCCCCAAGAAAAGCCCAGGAAAAGATGGCTTCGCAGGAGAATTCTATCAAATATTTAGAGAAGAACTAATGTCTATCCTTCTAAAACTCTTTCATAAAACTGCAGAGGAAGTAACACTTCCAAACTCATTCTACAAGGCCACCATCACTCTGATACCCAAACCAGACAAAGAAAACACACATGCATACATACACACACACACACACACACACACACAAACTACAGGCCAATATCACTGATGAACATGGATGCAAAAATCCTCAGAAAAATTTTAACAAGCAGAATTCATCAATTCAATAAGTTCATAAACCATGATAAAGTTGGGTTTATCCCAGGGATACAAGGATTCTTCAATATATGCAAATCAATCAATGTGGTACACCATATTAACAAATTGATAGATAAAAAACATATGATAATCTCAGTAGATGCAGAAAAAGCCTTTGACAAAATTCAGCACCCATTTATGATTAAAACTCTTCAAAAAAAAGTGCATAGAAGGAATCTACCTCAACACAGTAAAGGCCATATATGATAAGCCTACAGCAAACATTATTCTCAATGGTGAAAAATTGAAAACATTCCTTCTAAGATCAGGAACAAGAGAAGGCAGTCACTTTTACCCCTATTATTCAACATAGTTCTGGAAGTCCTAGCTACAGCAATCAGAGAAGAAAAAGAAATATAATGAACCCAGATCAGAAAAGAAGTAAAGATCTGACCATTGCAGATGACATGATACTATACATAGAAAATCCTAAAGATAGTATCAAAAAATTACTAGAGCTAATCACTGAATTTAGCAAAGTTGCAGGATACAAAATCAATACACAGAACCCACTTGCATTTCCATATACTAACAATGAAAAATCAGAAAGAGAAATTAAGGAATAAATCCCATTCACTATTGCAACAAAGAGAATTCAATATCTAGGAATAAACTTACCTAAAGAGACAAAAGAACCATACACAGAAAGTTATAAGGCACTACTGAAAGAAATAAAAATTGACATAAACAGATGGAGAGATATTCCATGTTCCTGGGTAGGAAGAATCAATATTGTGTGAAAATGACTATACTACCAAATGCAATCTACGGATTTAATGCAATCCCCATGAAATTACCAATGACATTCTTCACAGAACTAGAACAAAAAAAAATCCACAATTCATATGGAAACACAAAAGACCCCAAATAACCAAAGCAGTCTTGAGAAAGATGAATGGAGCTGGAAGAATCAATATTTCTGACTTCAGATTATACTACAAAGCTACAGTCATAAAGACAGTATAGTACTGGCACAAAAACGGAAATTTAGACCAACAGAACAAGATAGAAAGCCTAGAAATAAAAATCATGCCCCTTTGGGTAACTTATATTTGACAAAGGAGGCAAAAATATACAGTGGGGCAAAGACAGCCTCTTCAATAAATGGTGCTGGGAAAACTGGACAGATACATACAAAAGAATGAAACGAGAACACTTCCTAATACCATATACAAAGATAAACTTAAAATGGATTAAAGACCTAAATGTAAGACAAGAAACTATAAAACTTAGAATGAAACATATGCAGAACACTCAATGACATAAATCAGATCAAGATCCTTTATGACCCACATCCTAGAGTAAAGGAAATAAAAGCAAAATAAACAAGTGGGACCTGATTAAACTTAAAAGCTTTTGCACAGCAAAGGAAACTATAAGCAAGGTGAAAAGACCACCCTCAGAATGGGATAAAATAATAGCAAATGAAACAACTGACAAAGGATTAATTTCCAAAATATACAAGCAGCTCATACAACTCAGTGCCAGAAAAACAAACAACCCAATCAAAAAGTGGGGAAAAGACCTAAACAGACATTTCTCCAAAGAAGACATACAGATGGCTAACAAACACATGAAAAGATGCTCAAATTACTCATTATTAGAGAAATGAAAATCAAAACTATAATGAGATATCACCTCACACTGATCAGAATGGCCCTGATCCAAAAGTCTACAAACAATAAATGCTGGAAAGGATGTGGAGCAAAGGGAACACTCTTGCACTGTTGGTGGGAATGTAAATTGACACAGCCACTATGGAAGATTGTATGGAGATTCCTTAAAATGCGAGGGATAAAACCACCATATGACCCAGCAATCCCCCTCCTAGGCATATACCCTGAGGAAACCAAAATTGAAAAAGACAAATGTATCCCATTGTTCACTGCGTCACTATTTACAATAGCTAGAACATGGAAGCAACCTAGATGTCCATCAACAGATGAATGGATAAAGAAGTTGTGGTATATATACACAATGGAATATTACTCAACCACAAAAAGGAACACATTTGAGTCAGTTCTAATGCGGTGGATGAACCTAGAACCTATTATACAGATTGAAGTGAATCAGAAAGATAAATACTATATTCTAACACATATATACAGAATCTAGAAAATGTACTGAAGAATTTATTTACAGGGCAACCATGGAGAAACAAACACAGAGAATAGACTTATGGACATGGAGATAGGGGAGGAGAGGGTGAGATGTATGGAAAGAGTAACATGGAAACTTACATTACCATATGTAAAAATAGATAGCCAATGGGAATTTGCTCAGGAAACTCAAACAGGGGCTGTATATCAACCTAGAGGGGTGGGATGGGGAGGGAGATGGGAGGGAGCTTCCAAAGAGAGGGGATATATGTATACCTATGGCTGATTCATGTTGAGGTTTGACAAAAAGCAATAAAATTCTGTAAAGCATTATCCTTCAATAAAAATAAATTAATTTAAAAAAAAAAACAAGAAATAATCCCATGTATGTATGGTTAATTTATCACAAAGGAGGCAAGAATATACAACTGAGAAAATATAGTCTCTTTAATGAATGTTGTTGAAAAAACTGGATAGCTAAATGTAAAAGAATGAAATTAGAATAATTTCTCCCACCATATAATTTTTTAAAACCTCAAAATTGATTTAAGACCTAAATTGAAGACTGGAAACCATAAAACTCCCAGAAATAAACAAAACCAGAATATTGACATAAACTGTATAAATTTTTTTCTAAGAAGTCTCATGGGCAAAGGAAATAAAAGTAAAAATGATAAAGAGGACCTAATTAAACTTAAATGCATTTTTGCAGCAAATGAAACCACCAACAAAATAAATGGACAACCTACTGAATGGAGAAAATATCTGCAAATGATATAACTGAAAAAGGGTTAAGATCCAAAATACATAAACAGCTCAAACAACTCAATATATAAAAAAAAAACTTAATTAAAAATGGACAGATATAAATATACTTTTTCCAAAGAAGACATACAGTTAGCTATTGACATGAAAATATTCACAACAATCATCAGTAAAATGCAAAGCACAATAAGATCTCAACTCACACCTGTCAGACTTATAATCCAAAAGGCTCAAAAAGCACATGTTGGTGAAAATGTGGAAAAAGGGAACCATGTTCACTATTCGTGGGAAAGTATGTTTGTACAGCCAATGTGGAAAACAGTATGAAGGGGTCTCAAAAACTAAGTATGGGCCTTCCATAAAGTCCAGCAATCCTGCTCCTGGGTATACATCCAAAGAAAATGAAGACACTAATTTCAAAAGACACATGCACCTAGTGTTCATAGAGGTATTATTTATAATAATATCAAGATATGGAAGCAACTTCAGTGTCCAACAATAGATGAATGAATTAAAAAAAAAAGCCTGGAATACACACACACATGCACACTCATTGGCATACTACTCAGCCATAAAAATAAAATTTTTACATTTGCAAGAATGAATATAACAGAAAAGAAATAGACTTTGAGGTGAATGACTTAATCTACATAACACAAAATGTATTGCCTTTTTTGATTATTACATGCCTAAGACTGTATGAAGCACAGAGCAAAAGGACATTTTATTTTTCCATGTGACAAGTACCAAGTTTTAGCAAATGTGTCTGATTAGAGAGTATCTTCCTTTTAATAGGAAGAGACATAAATAAGGATGAGGCATGCATTTTCTGTAAGTAAAAAAGTATCACAACTAACCAACTGTCAAATAACATGAGAACTAAGATTTTTATATCTTAGTGTAATGATCCATTTAAATAACGTGCATTGATTGCCCATTTTAGCAAAAAATACTCTCCATTTTGATGCTTACAAATACTAGATGCATTTTATTGAGTTCTTTCTAAATCCACTTACTTTACTATTTCAAATGGAAGCACAAACACCTTTCTTTAACCTATAATTTGAGTATTTGCATCTAATTGGTTGCAGTTGAGTAAATACGTTTGTCCTTATAGCATTAAACACATAAGCAGCAGTGTTTATGCTATGTAAGTGTGATTAACTTGTGAAAGATTTATCAAGTGCCCTGAGATCTGCACAGCTTTTTTTAAATTATGTATAAAGTTTTGAAGAATAAAAATGGTCTGACAAGCAGGCAGCCCACAAAGAAACTGACACATCAAGGGAAGAAGATCAAACAGCAATATAGCAGGCATATTCACACTGTAGACTTCAGTGCCTGGCCCTACTCCAAAGGGGTTGAAAGAACAAGTAGATATGAAATATAGAAAAAGAATAGAGACATGAATTTCAAGGAGGAGAAATGAAAGACCATTTGACATTCAACAATTTTTTTTTTAATTTTACTTTTTGACAGTCAATAAACTCACCTCCACTTAACTTAGTTAACTGAGTGCATAGGTATTATCTTATACCTATGGAAAACAACCAAAAAGAACACATCAAAAATTTTTCTGCTAATTAATCTGAATATCTGATGTCAGTTTTCCTCAATTTCCCCATATATAGTGTAATGCTGAGAAATATGTATACAAGTCTAAGTTCAGAATGTCAGTTTACAGCTATTTTTTAACATTACTTTCAATTTACAGCTCTTTGTTTTTTAACATTATGTAATATCGCAGAGTCGGACACTACTGAAGTGACTCAGCAGCAGCAGCAATATATTTTAAAAACTTTCTTATGAGCCAAATCTTATGTAAGACTTATATTCAATATCACATGTAACATTTTGCTTTTAATTTTATTTGTTAATTATCCATTTTTTAAATTTCATTATTCAAATGTATTTCTGTTTTAGTTTTAAAATTCAAGCCTATCAAACATCTGTGCACTACTAACCCATTTTGAATTCTGTTATTTAAAAATGCTTTGTGTAAAAGAATATAAATATAAATGTGACAGTAGAAAAAGTAACCCATGACATAAAACTACACTAAATTAAAATTGATAAGAACTGGAAACGTACTGCCCTTTATGAAAGCTTTTTTTTTTTTAATAGGGGAATGAAAGTGAAAGAAAGTGAAAATCACTAAGTCGTGTCTGACTCTTTGTGACCCCATGGACTATACAGTCCATGGAATTCTCTAGGCCAGAATACTGGAGTGAGTAGCCTTTCCCTTGTCCAGGGTATCTTCCCAACTCAGGGATCAAACCCAGGTCTGCATCAACTGCAGGCAGTTTCTTTACAAGCTGAGCCACAAGGGAAGTGGAATAGTGGAATAGTGGTTTTTTAATCCTGTGGAATTGATCACATATAAAGATCTCTCAGTTTTAATCTTATATAAATAAATCTTAAAGAAATACTATTGTCTAGGTAAGAGATTTGTGATTATTAACTGTAATAAAGACAAGGGGATAATTATCATAATTTCTGATTTTAAGAGTAGTACATGCTCTTTATATTCTGACAAATGCTGACAAGTTGCTCTCCCACAAGGTGCTACAGTGGGACTGTAGAACTTCTTCCACTGGACAGAAGATGGGCAAGTAGCTACATTTGAATATAGATGTAATCTGCATGATTTTGAAAATTTTTAAATTTAATATTTTCATTTAAAGTTTGTATTATTTTTGTTTAATGTATATCCCTCAGTAATTTATTCCAATATATTTGTTTCTACTCTTTCTAGCTAATGTTAAGTAATTGGGGAACCATCTCCCATTTTCAAAGATTTGCTTCAAATCATTTCCTATTCAGTATCATTCATTTTCCTCAGTGCTGTTTTTATCAAGTTTCACAAAAAAAGGCCTCCTCTATATTGTTTATTTTTGTTCTCCACTAGTGTTTTCACTAACTATAAACACACTTTTTCTTACTCTTTTCTTATCTGAAATTTCTAAACCCATTATAACCCATTTTCTTGTTATACTTTTGACCTCCTGTTTTTCCTTTGTGAATGATGTCACTGTCTCTTCTACAATGATATGACCTCCTTGTTTCATCTTATGTAATTTTTGCTATAATAGAATCTAAAGCTCACTGAAAAAAATAAAGCTCACTGAACACCTTTATATAAATTTTGAGAGAACACTTTGATTAAATTATTGAAGTTACTTTCAGTCTTTGGAATAAGGACATACCTATGTTCCCCTGTGCTTGTTAACCAACTATACAAGACTGCCTATGAAAATGGTAGAGAAAAAAAGCTTCTACAACTTCACTGCATTTAATATCTTTTTAAATTTTCTACTGTTAAGTATAAAGTCTAAAATAGTTTTTTAATATTTTCTTACCTGTTTATTTTTCCCTCTGTAAATTATATTTTTATTTCCTAAAATACCTTTTTATTATACATTCATCTATATTCAATTTCCAGATTTTCTCATAGCTAATTTATCTCCAAAAGTGTGCCTTTATTGATTCAAATCTCTACCTAATTTCAAATTTACATCTGCTTCCAAAACTATTCGTTAGCTAAGAGTTTTAATTATATTAAAAATATCCATTCTGGAATCCGATGTGCTATTTTTATGATTACTATGTATTGAGCAAATGCTATATTTTACTAGATATTTGCTTTGTTTTGGTCAATACTGCAATTTTATTATGCACAAAAGGTATAAATTAGTTAATATGTATTTTCAGGCATCTTAAAATATAGAAACTAGTAACATGTTTCTAAGCACATTATTATTTAAAATGTGCACTGAGTGATAACTCTAAGAAATTCCAATAGAGCTGAAACTCCTCTTGAAGGTGGGTTCTGGTAAAGAACCCACCTGCAAAGGCAGGTAGACATAAGAGATATGGGTTCAATCCCTTGGTCTGGAAGATCCCCTGGAGCAGGAAATGAGCATACCACTCCAGTATTCTTGCCTGGAGTATCCCATGGACAGAGGAACCTCGCAGGCTACAGTTCATAGGGCCTCACAGTCAGACACGACTGAAGGGACTTAGCACACATGTATATCTTATACATAGTTCACTTAAGAAATTTGGGGATAAACACATCTATCTCTCCAAATACAACTTCAAGCTCACATTTCTAATGAGGGATGCATTTTCTAAAGACTCGGTATTAACATGAGGGGTATACATGGTTAATCTATTGTGATAAAATTATATTTTGCTTTTTTTTCTTTTTTGGATGGTTTCTTTTCATATTACTTGATGGGAATATCCAGTTTCCCACTCTGGCAGCCTCTTTAGCTTTCCCACTGCAGTCTCTCTTTGTTTTCTCTAAAAATGTAAGGACTTTGCCAACAAAGGTCCATGTAGTCAAGGCTATGGTTTTTCCAGTAGTCATGTATGGATGTGAGAGTTGGACTATAAAGAATTGATGCTTTTGAACTGTGGTGTTGGAGAAGACTCTTTAGAGTTCCTTGGACTGCAAGGAAATCCAACCAGTCCATCCTAAAGGAAATCAACCCTGACTCTTCATTGGAAGGACTGATGTTGAAGCTGAAACTCCAATATTTTGGGCACCTGATGTGAAGAGCTGACTCATTTGAAAAGACCCTGATGCTAACTAAGAAGGATTGAAAGCAGGAGGAGAAGGGGACGACAGAGGATGAGATGGTAGGATGGCATCACCGACTCAATGGACATGAGTTTGAGTAAACTCCAGGAGTTGGTGACAGACAGGGAGGCCTGGCGTGCTACAGCCCATGGGGTTGCAAAGAGTCAGACATGACTGAGTGACTGAACTGAACTGAAAAATGAAAGGAGTACAAAAATTATGTCTTTATATAATGTCCCATTTGTTTCCATGGTTCCTATTATTATCATACAGAGCAACAGATTGTTAAATCTATAATGTGCTTTTCATGTTGGTCTGACTGCCTATATATACTAACATTATAACTTAGTTATATTAAAAATGTAGGTGTTTTTTAACCTCCAAGATACTGTTTTTTTCAGAAGCCTTTTCTGAATCTGCCATGATGTTTGAGAGACATGTTTTCAACTGCCCTTCACAAAAGCCCACAGTGCATCGTGTTCCCTCTCTAGAACTCTCTGTACATGTCAGCCTTTGTGAGTCCACTAATACCTTCATCCACTTTCTAGTAAAGGTTAAACTATTATCTCCATTTCACACTATCATTTCCATGGGGAAGCCAGAACTACTTTCAGTATTTCAGGAATTCTCTATTACATAACTCCGTATTTCAGTATAGAGGACATGCACTGTCTCAGGTTCCTTTGCAAGAGGTTTCAGATATGTCATCTTGACTGTCCTTTGCACTATATCTAATCTTCTATAGAGCTGCAACAATATTTTCATGGATCAGTTCTGTCGTGTAAGTTTTGATGATTTTTGCAGCTGTGTAGCTTTCAATTCTGGCTCTTCAGCCCTCTTGGCAAAACTCAACATGCCATCAAATATCATTTAGTAAAGCCATTTTCTGTTTAAATTAGCCAGAATTACATTGTTTTATTTTGATAAAATATGTAATTTTTTATTTTAAATATTAAAAATTATTATATTATCATCACTGATGGTGAAGCTTCAAAACTTTGGCCACCCGATGCAAAGAACTGACTCATTAGAAAAGACTCTGATGTTGGGAAAGACTGAAGGCAGGAAGATAAGGGGACAACAGAGGATGAGATGGTTGGATGGCATCACCTACTCGATGGACCTGAGTTTGAGCAAGCTCTAGGAATTGGTGATGGACAGGGAAGCCTGGTGTGCTACAGTCCAAGGGGTTGTAAAGAGTTGGACATGACTGAGCGACTGAACTGAACTGACTCACTATTACAACTTCAGAAGACTTCTATTTTAAATGTATGTTTCTATGTTAATAACAAAAAATTAATACAGTATATGTAGATATATGAAGTTCTTTATATGTGCTCAGTAAAGTTATAAATATATCTCTATTAGAAAAATCTTTTAAAATTAATAAGCTATTATCACAAGCAGCTCCTGGTCTTGTTTTTGCTGACTGTATAGAGCTTCTCCATCTTTGGCTGCAAAGAATATAATCAATCTGATTTCGGTGTTGACCATCTGGTGATGTCCATGTATAGAGTCTTCTCTTGTGTTGTTGGAAGAGGGTGTTTGTTATGACCAGTGCATTTTCTTGCCAAAACTCTATTAGTCTTTGCCCTGCTTCATTCCATATTCCAAGGCCAAATTTGCCTGTTACTCCAGGTGTTTCTTGACTTCCTACTTTTGCATTCCAGTCCCCTATAAGGAAAAGGACATCTTCTCTGGGTGTTAGTTCTAAAAGGTCTTGTAGGTCTTCATAGAACCATTAAACTTCAGCTTCTTCAGCATTACTGGTTGGAGCATAGACTTGAATTACTGTGATATTAAATGGTTTGCCTTGGAAAGGAACAGAGATCATTCTATCATTTTTGAGATTGCATCCAAGTGCTGCATTTTGGACTCTTTTGTTGACCATGATGGCCACTCCATTTCTTCTGAGGGATTCCTGCCCACAGTAGTAGATATAATGGATATCTGAGTTAAATTCACCCATTCCAGTCCATTTCAGTTTGCTGATTCCTAGAATGTCGACATTCACTCTTGCCATCTCTTGTTTGACCACTTCCAATTTGCCTTGATTCATGGACCTGACATTCCAGGCTCCTATGCAATATTGCTCTTTACAGCATCGGACCTTGCTTCTATCATCAGTCACATCCACATCTGGGTGTTCTTTTTGCTTTGGCTCCATCCCTTCATTCTTTCTGAAGTTATTTCTCCCCTCATCTCCAGTAGCGTATTGGGCACCTACTGATCTGGGGAGTTCCTCTTTCAGTATCCTATCATTTTGCCTTTTCATACTGTTCATGGGGTTCTCAAGGCAAGAATACTGAAGTGGTTTGCCATTCCCTTCTCCAGTGGAACACATTCTGTCAGATCTCTCCACCATGACCCGCCTGTCTTGGGTTGCCCCACGGGCATGGCTTAGTTCATTGAGTTAGACAAGGCTGTGGTCCTAGTGTGATTAGATTGACTAGTTTTCCGTGAGTATGGTTTCAGTGTGTTTGCCCTCTGATGCCCTCTTGCAACACCTACCATCTTACTTGGGTTTCTCTTACCTTGGGCGTGGGATATCTCTAAATCAGGTATCACCGAAATCAGATTGATTATATTCTTTGCATACAGTGGAAGTGAGAAATAGATTTAAGGGCCTAGATCTGATAGATAGAGTGCCTGATGAACTATGGAATGAGGTTCATGACATTGTACAGGAGACAGGGATAAGACCATTCCCATGGAAAAGAAATGCAAAAAAGCAAAATGGCTGTCTGGGGAGGCCTTACAAATAGCGAAGAGTTGATTTATTGGAAAAGACTCTGATGCTGGGAAGGATTGGGGGCAGGAGGAGAAGGGGACGACAGAGCATGAGATGGCTGGATGACATCACTGACTCGATGGACGTGAGTCTGAGTGAACTCCGGGAGTTGGTGATGGACAGGGAGGCTGGCGTGCTGCAATTCATGGGGTCTCAAAGAGTCGGACACGACTGAGCGACTGATCTGATCTGATCCGATCACAAGCAGGAAGACACAGAGTCTTAATATTTGGACAAATGGTGATGTACAGGAAATGTACTTTACAACACAGAGGGAAAATAATATATTTTGCTTTTAATTCTATCGCTATTATGCTCTATGTCTTTGAAAAGTCAGTTAATAATTTTTGGTCCTATTTATTTCCCTATAAATTGATTGGGTTAGATGACATCCTTATAATAATCCTTCCTTTAAATGTTAAGATGTTAATACACATCCCTAAAATAAATTTAACATTAAACACCGAATATATTTGGAATTTTAAAAGGAAATTATTACAGTGAATATTTATATTATGTAAGTCTGAAATTATAGAGCTCTCCAAAGAGCTATTTGGGGAGTGGCCATCTGATATGAAAGAGACTTTATCTTAGTATTGGCAGAACATGTGGGGCTTTATTAAACATCCAAAATTCAAAGCCAGTTGATTGTAAAACTCCTCCCTCTGCATATTTATTACTATAAAATTTTAAATTCATCTTTAATAATAGAAAAAAAAAATCTGGCAACTGCTCCTGGCAATATTAGTGAGGTAGATTGTCTCTTTATTCAATTTCACATTTCCCATCTGCACCAGTTTCTCATGTGACAGTTCCTCTCCATGGGATTCTGGCAACTCAACCAACATCCCTTTTTCTAAGTATTATCACTGGAAAAATGAAATGAAAGAAAAGCTCATATCTTTAATTTACATCAGCTAAAATGAAGCTTTAGTTAATATCCAAGGACTAAATATGACAACAGTTTTTGACATAACAGTATAAATCTTTTGGCTTTTCCTTTATCCTACAAAAGAAATCTGAGCAGATTGAAGACTCTTTCTTCCATTCATTTTTCTTAGGAGAAAATAAACTCCCTAAAATAGGCACAAATATTTTTTTTCCTCCCCAAGGTTATCCTTAATTTGCTGATTTTGAGCCAGGAACCACTGAGCTTCCCAGTTGTGGTCCTGATTTCTTTTTCACCAGATGAGACATGAATCACAATATGATTTACTTTATTTAGCACATTGGATGTTTCATTTTTCAGAAAGCAAATATATCACCAGCCTAATGTATATAATACAAAGAAAACTGAAGCAAATCTTACAAGCAAATGCAACTACCATAACAGATTATAGTCTAAGTCAACTCTATTCAACAGTGGTAGTACCACTACCTAGAGGGCATTTTGGATGTTTGCAGGGGCATTCGTGGCTTTCACAATAAGACTAGCTACTGTAACTCACTATGAAAGAGAGAGAACAGAGATGTTAGATTTGCTGTGTACTGTCCATTGTCAATTAACATCCATTCCCATTCCCACTTTCTGTACCTCTCCCACTGTTGGCCCTCTCCCAGTATAGCAGGCGTTGAAAGGATTAAATCTACAGATTTCCTTTCAGATGAATTTGAATGTTTTAATTTAGATTAATCTAATGAAATAATCTTGCTACAGATTTGGAAGGTAGACATAAAATGAATGCCATTTTCCTGTGCCTATTGCCATTTACTGTGGTTTAAGCAAGTTGTCATTTTCCTGCATCAGGTGAGCATGGCTCCAGTGGCAGCCTTGGGAATAGGAATGCTATGATTGGAAATTATAAATTTTCCTAGGAAACATTTTGATAGGCCTAAGCTAGAACTTCAACTGTTCTGCAACCTTTCCCATAATTTTGTAAACTATTAATTCCCTATATTAAATTCCTTAATGTTTATAAAATACTCGGGGTAACTATAATTGCTTGTCAGTGCCATGCGTGCATGCTCAGTCGCTCAGTCATATCCACTCTTTGGGACCCCATGGATTACAGCCCACCAGGCTTCTCTGTCCATGGGATTTCCATGGCAAGAACACTAGAGTGGGTTGCCATTTCCTTTTCCAGAGGATCTTCCTGACCCAGGGATCAAAACAAGTCTCTTGCATCTCCTTCGCTGGCAGGCAAATTCTTTACCACACTTCCACCTAGTAAGCCCAATACTGAACCTTAATTCCTTCGTATTACATATGGCAATGTTCATCATGGTTTATAGAATGAAGGATTCTTCTGTATTCCATGAGATATCTGGATAGTGTCCAAGGCATTCATTTTACTTTTTAATATGTTTATATTTGATTCAAGAGTTCAGTTCAGTTCAGTTCAGTCACTCAGTCGTGTCCAATTCTTTGTGACCCCATGAATTGCAGCATGCCAGGCCTCCCTGTCCATCACCAACTCCTGGAGTTCACTTAGACTCACGTCCATCGAGTCAGTGATGCCATCCAGCCATCTCATCCTCTGTCGTCCCCTTCTCCTCCTGCCCCCAATCCCTCCCAGCATCAGAGTCTTTTCCAATGAGTCAGCTCTTCGCGTGAGGTGGCCAAAGTACTGGAGTTTCAGCTTTAGCATCATTCCTTCCAAAGAAATCCCAGGGCTGATCTGAATCCCTAGAAAATAAAAATATAATATATATTGACGCAAAGCAAATTAATCATTGCCTGGGACTCCAGGGTGGAGGGATAGTTGGGAGAGAAAGGGCACAAGAAAATTCTTTAGAGCAATGGAAATGTGCTATATCTTGATCGTGGTGGTAGTTACACAGGTATATACATTTGTCCACATCTAATGAAATTGACAGTTAAAAATGGATGCAATTTACTCTATGTAAATTAAACCCCCATGAAGTTGATTTTAAATAATTAACATTTGTGTAAGTTGTACAATTTATAAAAGTGTGTTCATCTGTAAAGTCTGCTTAAAATGATATGAGCATAGAACTTAACTCTGTTCAACCCATATAAAAAATTATTTTTGCATAGTTACATTATATGAAGAATTTTGCTACAGTAATGCTGCCTTGATTGAGAGTTGCTTTTTGTTTGGAACTTTTCCAAAATTATTTTACTCTTTCTAAATATCACCTCAACAATGCTAACATATTTGTCCATACAACACCCTAAACAGTTTTCATAGTCATAGTGATTTTAAATAGAAGTACAAACACTTGATTATGATATTTGGCCTTCTAATGTAATTGTGCTTGTCCCTTTATATTATTGAATTATATAATACTGCATTTTAAATTACTTCTTGATTTATTAATCCTTTCAGTTCAGTTCAGTTCATTCGCTCAGTCATGTCTGACTCTTTGCGACCCCATGAATTTCAGCACGCCAGGCATCCCTGTCCATCACCAACTCCCGGAGTTCACTCAAACTCACGTCCATCAAGTCAGTGATGCCATCTAACCATCTCTTCCTCTGTCATCCCCTTTTGCTCCTTCCCCCAATCCCTCCCAGCATCAAAGTCTTTTCCAGTGAGTCAACTCTTCACATGAGGTCGCCAAAGTACTGGAGTTTCAGCTTCAGCATCACTCCTTCCAAAGAACATCTAGGGCTGATCTCCTTTAGAATGCACTGGTTGGATCTCCTTGCAGTCCAAGGGACTCTCAGGAGTCTTCTCCAACACCACAGTTCAAAGGCATCAATTCTTCAGCGCTCAGACTTCTTCTGCAGCAAATTTTTGAGATTTGGTGCTATATTGTGGTAAGAGAAATCTGGTTAGGCTCCTAATCAAATCACTTATTCATTCACTCATTCATTATAAACATATTTTATTCCTACTTTGTAACAAGTAATGCTGAAGCACTGGGGATACTGAAGTGATTAAAAAAACAAACAAAAAAAAAAAAACAAATACTCCCTGGCTGCATAGATTTCTACCTTCTAGTGGGATAGACTGCTAATAAAAATTGATAATATCAGATACAGATAAAAGATGCAAAGGAAAATAGAACAGCTGCCCAGTGTCTACTATTTAAAATCTAAGACCATGTTTGATAAATTTATTCTAATGTTTTTATTTAATATAGTATTTCTTATATTCTGGAGTAGAACAGAATAAGAATGCAAAAATTGTCACCACTAAAATAAAACAATATATAAAATAACAGCAAACCTTTATTTTTCTTTCATCTGATATTCCTTGTCCTCGGTTGCTTTCTCCAGCAAGCAGATGCTGACATGGTATTAGGAGTTTGATATGTGTACTAGAGAGTAATACATGTGAAATAAAAGGGAGAAAGCAAGATTAGGCACCACCCCCCCACCCCTGCCAAAAAAAAAAAAAAAGCCAGCATGATATAATATCAAAACACTGGAACAAATATTACCAGGTAGAGGAGTCTCAACCTGGGCAGAAATGGTTTAGCCTAGGCTTTACCATCTTACTCAGTCATTGGCTAAAGTGAAAGTGAAAGTGAAGTTGCTCAGTCGTGTCCAACTCCTAGCAACCCCATGGACTGCAGCCTACCAGGCTCCTCCGTCCATGGGATTTTCCAGGCAAGAGTACTGGAGTGGGGTGCCATTGCCTTCTCCTTACCTTTCCGCTTTTCTCTTAGCCTGGGTGAGACACCCCTGAGGGGGTTTTCTCCAAGGAGCACACTCTGCATATTGTGCACGCAGGCTAAGGCCCACTCTAAAAGTAATAGAATCTTGGCTTCAGTGCTAAGGTGAATTAGAAGAAGCTCACAGCTGGAGGCTGTGAGGTAAACATACTCCTCACAGCTGGACAGCAAATCATTTCAAGGGGAATCTGAATGTGGCGTCCCTCACTCTGCCAAAGTCTTCTGTAAAATTAGGAAATTTACAGTGCTGTACCTGCCAATAACCAGGTTTTTTCCTCTTCATCTGGGCTTTATGATGGACTGAGTGTCAATCAATTATGCTTAAACATCATCAATGCCTAATTGAATGAGTCTGTATCCATACTCTGTCATGGTCATGAGCAGATTAATATACATTTGTTAACAGACAAGTCTCCAAGATTCATGGCTTCTTCAACTCCTACTTTGTCAATCTCTTAACTTTTCTCTTGTATTTCTCTACCCCAAATATTCTGTGTATCAGTATCTTTGTTCTGAAATTCTTTAGGAACTTGGCAGGAGAATTGTTCCCAGATGTCCCTGGTAGAGAAATTCAATAGATTCCCAAAGCAAAGTACTGTTTTCCATACTTAGTAAGTCTGGAGGCCTGGGAGGTGATGAAAATTAAATAATAATTTTCCACCTTATCCACTATGAAACTTTGCTTTCTATCTTAATTCCAGCACTGAATAATCTTTGGCATAACAATGGCACCAGAAACATCTCTTTCAGACAACTCTCTCTGCTCTATGTGTCTCTGACCCTATTTCCCTGAATATTTTATTTTTATTTCTATTTTTCTTTCCTTTCCAGCAGGTCAAGTTGAATTTTCAAAACTTTGATGTATTTTTTTTCTCCCCTACCATATATAGACCTAACACAGTCTCTTGCAGCTTTTAAATGAAAGATCTAAATCTATCTTTAAGCTGATTCTATTGTTCCCTGAATTTCTGAATTCATCTCTTCTTACCTCAAGTAATATTTTGTCCTGCATCAAACTCTGAGCATTTCTAGTCAAGTGACCATAACCTCATAATGAACTCTTGGCATTTCAAATTGAGGATTTGAATGATTTTTTTTGTATCTCTGTCTCTGCCCCTCTCTCTCACATTTCTCTCTTTATGAAATTGAATCTATGAAAGCTTTATTCAGATGTTACTTAATGTAAATCTAGATGGTACCCTTTATTTCCTGTATAATACTCACCATTTTCTTCCCATCTGCTTCTTAATAAATTTTACCCCACTACTAGAGATAAAGAATAGAGAAGAGGCCACTTTTTAGAGACCTTTGTCTGCCTTCGTCATCTAGTCAACAAACTTATCTAATGGTGAATCTTCAACAGAATTTACTATGTTGTTTATTAAAGATGCACATAACTTGTCCTTTTACCAGGCTTACTGAATTGGTATTTTCACAGATAGGGCTTGAGAGACTGTATTTTTTCAATGTGCCCCCATCTTTTTCCTTGACCTAGACCATCATCTAAAACCTCCCAACTGGGATCAGGTTTGGAAAGGTACCCAAGCTCCCCTTAGAGGCTAGAGATATTACCCAACCATACATTCACATCTAGAACACACTCTATTTGCTCACTTTTAATATGATTCAGTATTCAGTATAGTATCATGTTATTTGGATCCTCATAGCCCTTTACTTATAAATGAGGCTAGATCAGATTTGAGGAGATCTATACTGGACAGGTGTTTTAGGGTAGTGATGATTTCACAGATCACTTGGGAAATTATCTTTATTTTACTATATCCTAGATGAGTCTATGTAACATGGAAAATATTTATTCCTTTAAATTTGAAATAACCTATAAACCTGGTCTTAATTTTTCTATAAGGACACCAATTTTTAAAATACCCCGAGTTTTACGAATCAAATATGAGCAATGCTTTCTATCAAGTGAATTTTTTCCCACAGAAAGTTTAATAACATTTGTTATATAAGTTTTAAGAACCATTGTCTTATAAAATACTTATCACTACATATAGGATTAACAGAAAACCTCTCTTCAAACTGGTTCAACCAGGGAGCATCTCACATACCAGGAAGTCTAGTGGTATATTTAAAGTCCAGGGACAATAGCAGATTGATAATATCATCAAGGAAAAGATTTTATTTCATCTCTGTGCTCTGAATCTTCAATACTGGCAACTGGGAGCAGTTGCTCCCCAGCTTGGATGCTTCCTTATGCACCCTCCAGGGAGATGGGGGAAACTGTTTACCCAAACATGCAATGAAAAACCTTCCTTTCACTCTAGTTGAGCCAGATTATGTCACCTGCCTGCTCCTGATCCAATAATAGTTGATGAGAAAATGAAACAAACATGAATTGACAATCAAGATTTTTCATTAGATATTAACCATGTATACAGAATCATTTAAGAAGGGAAAGAGGGAAGCATGTTTTCTAAGCAACCTAATGATTACTACAATATTATCTTTGAATATTTGAAACATAAGAACATCTTCTACCACAGATATTATAACCATTTTTCCAAAGGTAATTAATTATTAATTTCAAGCACTTAAGAGTTGGTTTCAAGTAGTAAACTGTTATCATATACTGCAATTTTCTTATTCCTAAGATCTAATGTTAACCTCTCAAACTGCTCATGGACAACTTTAATTGTTGCTAAATGGTATATTTTCCAAGTTATTAATAAAGAATGCTACATTTCTCTTGCTTTTAAACAAGGTAATAAATTCTAAAATAAAATACATTCTGTGTAATAAGTACCAGGCAAGGAGAGATAATAAAGCCTTCCTCTGTGATCAATGCAAAGAAATAGAGGAAAACAATAGAATGGGAAAGACTAGAGATCTCTTCAAGAAAATTAGAGATACCAAGGTAATATTTCATGCAAAGATGGGCTCAATAAAGGACAGCAATGGTATGGACCTACCAGAGACAGAAGATATTAAGAAGAGGTGCCAAGAATACACAGAAGAACTGTACAAAAAGATCTTCATGACCCAGATAATCAGGAGGGTGTGATCACTCACATTCACCTATAGCTGGACATCCTGGAATGTGAAGTCAGGTGGGCCTTAGGAAGCATCACTAAGAACAAAGCTAGTGGAGGTGATGGAATTCCAGTTGAGCTATTCCAAATCCTGAAAGATGATGCTGTGAAAGCGCTGCATTCAATGTGCCAGCAAATTTGGAAAACTCAGCAGTGGCCACAGGACTGGAAAAGGTCAGTTTTCATTCTGACCCCAAAGAAAGGCAATGCCAAAGAATGCTCAAACTACCACACAATTGCACTCATCTCACAGGCTAGTAAAGTAATGCTCAAAATTCTCCAAGCCAGGCTTCAGCAATATGAGAACCATGGACTTCCAGCTGTTCAAGCTGGTTTTAGAAAAGGCAGAGGAACCAGAGATCAAATTGCCAACATTGGCTGGATCGTCAAAAAAGCAAGAGTGTTCCAGAAAAACATCTATTTCTGCTTTACTAACTATGCCAAAGCCTTTGACTTTGTGGATCGCAATAAACTTTGGAAAATTCTGAAAGAGATGCGATTACCAGACCATCTGACCTGCCTCCTGAGAAACCTGTATGCAGGTCAGTAAGCAACAGTTAGAACTGGACATGGAACAACAGACTGGTTCCAAATAGGAAAAGGAGTATGTCAAGGCTGTATATTGTCACCCTGCTTATTTAACTTATATGCAGAGTACATCATGAGAAATGCTGGGCTGGAAGAAGCACAAGCTGGAATCAAGATTGCCGGGAGAAATCTCAATAACCTCAGATATGCAGATGACACTACCCTTATGGCAGAAAGTCAATGAGAACTAAAGAGCCTCTTGATGAAAGTGAAAAAGGAGAGTGAAAAAGTTGGCTTAAGGCTCAACATTCAGAAAACTAGGAGAATGGCATCTGGTCCCACCACTTCATGGCAAATAGATGGGCAAACATTGGAAACAGTGCTGACTTTATTTTTCTGGGATCCAAAATTACTGCGGATGTTGATTGCAGCCATGAAATTAAAAAACATTTGCTCCTTGGAAGGAAAATTATGACCAACCTAGATAGCATATTAAGAAGCAGAGTCATTGCTTTTCCAATACAGGTCCATCTATTCAAGGCTATGTTTTTTTCAGTAGTCTTGTATGGATGTGAGGGTTGGAGTATAACAAAAGCTGAGCGCTGAAGAATTGATGCTTTTGAACTGTGGCATTGGAGAAGAATCTTGAGAGTCCCTTGGACTGAAAGGAGACCCAACCAGTCCATATTAAAGGAGATCAGTCCTGGGTGTTCATTGGAAGGACTGATGCTGAAGCTGAAACTCCAATACTTTGGCCACCTCATGCAAAGAGCTGACTCATTTGAGAAGACCCTGATGCTGGGAAAAATTGAGAGCAGGAGGAGATGGGGATGACAGAGGAGGAGATGTTTGGATGGCATCATGGACACAATGGACATAGGTTTGGGGGGACTCCAGGAGTTGGTGATGGACAGTGAGGCCTGGCATGCTACGGTTCCTGGGGTCACAAAGAGTCAGACACCACTGAGCAACTGAACTCAACTAAAACTATCATCTCTATTAATCCTATATCAACAATGCTTTGTGGTATTATAATATCGATTTTCAGACAGGAACTGAAGGTAAACAGATTATGTAAATTTCCCAAGCTCACATTGTCAATGAGGGATAGGTTTGGAATTTGAATACAGGTCTTGTCTGACTCAAAACCTATGTAGGACAAAAAAAAAGATTTCTTCTTTGACTCTTAGGTTCAGTAACTGGGGTTCGTGAATCAAAAGACAAGGAAAACAAACAAACACTATTTTTGCTTCATATTCAACATACATACCTGGGCAAGTGATGAGTAACTTAAAGCATTGGCTAGGATACAAGGCTTATATACAATCTTAACAAAGGACAATACATTTGTTAAGTGAGAAGACAAGTGAAAAAAGGTTTTGGGCTTCCATGGGTGGTTAATTTTAGGGAGGTAAATATATGAGAACCTGGAATGTTAGGTTCATGTATCAAGGTAAATTGGACTTGGTTAAACAGGAGATGGTAAGAATAAACATTGACAGGAATAGTGAACTAAAATGGACAGGAATGGGTGAATTTAATTTGGATGACCATTATATCTACTACTGTGGGCAAGAATCCCTTAGGGGAAATGGAGGAGCCCTGATAATAAACAAAAGAGTATGAAATGCAGTACTTGGGTGCAGTCTCAAAGGTGACAGAATGATCTTGTTTTGTTTCTAATGCAATCCATTCAACATCACAGCAATTCAAGTCTATGCCCCTATCACTTATGCGGAAGAACCTTAGGTTGATCAGTTCTATGAAGACTCAGAAGACCTCCTAGAACTAACACCAAAAAAAGATGTTCGATTCATCATTGGGGATTGGAATGCAAGAGAAGGAAGTCAACAGTTACCTGGAGTAACAGGCACTTTTGGCCTTGGAGAATAAAATGAAGCAGGGCAAGGACTAACTGAATTCTGCCAAAAGAATGCACTGGTCATAGCAAATACCCCTTTTCAACAACACAAGAGATGACTTTATACATTGGCATCACCAAATAGTCAATAGTGAAATCAAATTGATTGCATTCTTTGCATCCGAAGATGGAGAAGCTGTATACAGTCAGCAAAAACAAAACCTGGACCTGACTGTAGCTCAGATCATAAGCTGCTCATAGTAAAATTCAGGCTTAAATTGAAGAAAGCAGGAAAACCACTAGGCCAGCCAGGTATGACCTAAAATCCCCTATATATATGCAGTGGAGGTAATGAATAGATTCAAGGGATTAGATCTAGTTAACAGTGTGCCTGAAGAACAGAGGTCTGTAATATTGTACAGGAGGCAGCAAACGAAATCATCCTCAAGAAAAAGAAAAGCAACATGGCCAAGTGGTTATCTGAGGAGGCTTTAAAAATAGTTGAAGAAAGAAGAGAAGTGAAAAGCAAGGGAGAAAGAGAAAGGTACATTCAACTAAACAGAGAGTTCCAAAGAACAGCGTGGAGAGACAAGAAGGCCTTCTTCAATGAACAGTGCATAAAACTAGAAGAAAATAATAGAAGGGGAAAGACTTCACATCTCCTCAGGAAAATTGTAGGTATCAAGGAAACATTTTGCCCAAAGATGGGCAAAATAAAGGACAGAAACAGTAGAGACCTAGTAGACACTGAAGAGATCAAGAAGAGAAGCAAAGAATACATGGAAGAACTGTGTACAAAAAGATCTTAATTTAAAAGATTACTACGATGATGTGGTGAGTCACCCAGAGCCAGACATTCTGGAGGGTGAAGTCAAGTGGGCCTTAGGAAGCACTGCTGTTAAAAGCTAAAGGATGTCATCAAGGTGTTTCATTTAGTATATCAGCAAATCTGGAATACCCAGCAGGGGCCTCAGGACTGGAAAAAGTCAATCCTCATTCCAATTCCCAAGAAGGGAAGTATTAATTCCCAAGAATGTGCTAACCATTGGACAATTGTACTCATCTCCCATGCTAGTAAGGTCATGCTTAAAATATTGCATGCTAGGCTTAAACAGTATGCGAACCAAGAACTTCCAGATGTCCCAGCTGGGTTTAGAAGAGAAAGAATAACCAGAGATCAAATTGTCAACAGCATTCACTGTATCATAGAGAAAGTTAGTGACTTCCAAAAATCGACCTCTGTTTCATTGACTATGCTAAATCCTTTGAGATGGGAATATCAGACCATCTCCCCTGAGAAATGTGTGTGCAGGTCAAGAAGCAACAACAACAGTTAGAACCCTGTAAGGAACAACAAGATTGATAAGGGAGTATGACAGGGCTGTCTGCTGTCACCCTGTTTGTTAAATATATATGCTGAGCACATCATGAGAAATTCTGCAGTGGATGGGTTACAAGCTGGAATCAAGACAGGCAGGAGAAACATCAACAACCTCAGATATGTGGATGATACCACTCTAATGGCAGAAAGAGAAGAGGAACTAAAGAGCCTCTTGATGAGGGTGAAGGAGAATAGTGAAAGAGCTGGCTAAAAACTAAACATTAAAAAAACTAAGGTCATGGCATCCAGGCCCGCTGCTGCTGCTGCTGCTGCTGCTGCTAAGTCACTTCAGTCATGTCTGACTCTGTGCAACCCCATAGATGGCAGCCCACCAGGCTCCCCCGTCCCTGGGATTCTCCAGGCAAGAACACTGGAGTGGGTTGCCATTTCCTTCTCCAATGCATGAAAGTGAAAAGTGAAAGTGAAGTCACTCAGTCGTGTCCAACTCCTAGCGACCCCATGGACTGCAGCCTACCAGGCTCCTCTGTCCATGGAATTCTCCAGGCAAGAGTACTGGAGTGGGGTGCCATTGCCTTCTCCGTCCAGGCCCATTACTTCATGGCAAATAGAAGGGGAAAAAGTGAAAATAGTGACAGATTTCCTACTCTTGGCTTCTAAAATCACTGCAGATGATTGCAGCCATGAAATCAGAAGGTGATTGCTTCTTGGGAGGAAACTAATGACAGTGCGTTGAAAAGCAGAGACTTACTCTGTCGACAAAGTTCTGTATAATCAAAGCTAAGGTCACATAAGGTTGTGAGATCTGGACTGTAAGATGGGAGAATGCCAAAGATTCGATGCCTTTGAACTGTGGTGCTGGAGAAGACCCCTGAAAGTCCTTTGGATGACAAGGAGATCAAACCAATCAATCTTAAGAGAAATCAACCCTGAATACTGGTTGGAAGGACTAACGTTGAATCTCCACTCCAGTCTCCACTCCAGTGTTTTGATCATCTGGTGTGAACAACCGACTCATTGGAAAATTCCCCGATGCTGGGAAAGATTGAGGGCAGAAGGAGAAGAGGGCGGCAGAGGATGAGATGGCTAGATGGTATCACTGATGCAAAGGACATGAACTTGGGAAAATCAGTAAATAGTGAGAGACAGGGAGGTCTGGCATGCTGCAGTCCATGGGGTTGCAAAGAGTCAGAAAAGACTGGGTGACTGAACAACAAATATATGGAGGAAACTAATGGAAGATATTCCTTGGAAGGAAAATTATGACCAACCTAGATAGCGTATTGAAAAGCAGAGACATTACTTTGTCAACAAAGGGCCGTCTAGTCAAGGCTATGGTTTTTCCAGTGGTCATGTATGGATGTGAGAGTTGGACTGTGAAGAAAGCTGAGCACTGAAGAATTGATGCTTTTGAACTGTGGTGTTGGAGAAGACTCTTGAGAGTCCCTTGGACTGCAAGGAGATCCAACCAGTCAATTTTAAAGGAGATCAGTTCTGGGTGTTCTTTGGAAGGACTGATGCTAAAGCTGAAATTCCAATATTTTGGCCACCTCATGCAAAGATTTGACTCATTGGAAAAGACTCTGATGCTGGGAGGGATTGGGGGCAGGAGGAGAAGGGGACGACAGAGGATGAGATGGCTGGATGGCATCACCGGCTCGATTGACATGAGTCTGGGTGAACTCCGGGAGTTGGTGATGGACAGGGAGGCCTGGCGTGCTGCAATTCATGGGGTCACAAAGAGTTAGACAGGACTGAGCGACTGAACTGAACTGAATGGAAGATAATAAGTGAATTATTAAGGTTTGTTTGTGCAGGCCCAACAGAGACCTGACTTTTTAATCTCAAGTGACATTTATTTTTTCCCCCCTCCTCCAAGTATGGGAGAAGAGGTGGGGAACTTCCTAATAAAGGAAAATGTACAGCCTGCCCTAGGCAGAAAAGGGAAAGGATATCTGCTGTTTCTCAATTGCCTTCAGCTCAAAATAATCCAAATGACATATTGCAGAATGGCATATTCTGATTCCTTCCACTCACAAACTTCTAGGCAATACTGTCTCTCATGTACACAGATACAAACTTCATTAGATTGAAACTTTCACTAAATTGAAAAAAAAAAAAAGAATTTTTTCATTCATTTTGCATTTCCAGAGTCCTATTGACATTTCTTTTGCAAGAATTGCTACAGAAACATGCAACATCAGACTGATATTTACTTTCTTGGAGGATCATTGAAGGAAATTTTATTTACACTTTCATTCAAAAAGTTGACAAAGATTTATTTAAATAAGGTTTTCCTTTTATTATTTTTGCCAGCAATACAATATAATCCTCTTAAAAGAAATGAAAACATACTTTGTATTATACAACAATGTTTAAAGGGTAGCACCAAATTACCCACAACTCACTCATGTATTGGGGCTTCACTAATATCTCAGCTGGTAAAGAATCCACCTGCAATACAGGAGACCCCAGTTCGAATACCTGCTCCAGTATTCTTGGACTTCCCTGGTGGCTCAGCTTGTAAAGAATCTGCCTGCAATGCTGGAGACCTGGATTCTATCCCTGGGTTGGGAAGATCCCCTCAAAAAGCGAACGGCTACTCACTCTAGTATTCTGGCCCAGAGAATTCCATGGACTGTATACTCCATGAGGTCACAAAGAGTCAGACACAACTGAGAAACTTGTACTTCAGTTAAGTTCAGTCGCTCAATCGTGTCCAACTCTTTGAGACCCCATGGACTGAGCACACCAGGCCTCACTGTCCACCACCAACTCCCGAAGTTTACCCAAATTCATCTCCAATGAGTCAGTGATGCCATCCAACCATCTCATCCTTTGCTGTCCTTCTCCTCCGCCTTCAATCTTTCCCAGCATCAGGGTCTTTTCCATTGAGTCAGCTCTTCGCATCAGGTGGCCAAAGTATTGGAGTTTTGGCTTCAACATCAGTCCTTCCATTGAACACTCTGGATTGATATCCTTTAGGATGGACTGGTTGGATCTTCTTGCAGTCCAAGGGACTCTCAAGAACCTTTTCCAATACCACAGTTCAACAGCTTTCTTTAAAATCAACTCGCACATCCATACATAACTACTGGAAAAACCATACCCTTGACTAGATGGACCTTTGTTGGCAAAGTAACGCCTCTACTTTTAAATATGCTGTCTAGGTTGGTCATAGCTTTTCTTCCAAAGAGCAAGTGTCTTTTAATGTCATGGCTGCAGTCACCTCTGCTTGGTTTTGGAACCCAAGAAAATAGTCTGCCACTGTTTCCACTGTTTCTCCATCTATTTGCCAAGCAATGATGGGACCGGATGCCATGATCTTAGTTTTCTGAATGTTGAGCTTTAAGCCAACTTTTTCACTCTCCTCTTTCACTTTCATCAAGAGGCTCTTTAGTTCTTCTTCACTTTCTGCCATAAGGGTTGTGTCATCTGCATATCTGAGGTTATTGAGATTTCTCCCAGAAAACTTGATTCCAGCTTGTGCTTCCTCCAGCCCAGCATTTCTCATGATGTACTCTGCATATAAGTTAAATAAGCAGGGTGAAAATATACAGCCTTAATGTACTCCCTTTTCTATTTGGAACCAGTCTGTAGTTCCATGTCCAGTTCTAACTGTTGCTTCCTGACCTGCATACAGGTTTCTCAAGAGGCAGGTCAGGTGGTCTGGTATCCCTATCTCTTTCAGAATTTTCCACAGTTTATTGTGATCCACACAGTCAAAGGCTTTGGCGTAGTCAATAAAGCAGAAATAGATGTTTTTCTGGAATTCTCTTGCTTTTTCCAGGATCCAGCGGATGTTGGCAATTTGATCTCTGGTTCCTCTGCCTTTTCTAAAACCAGCTTGAACATCTGGAAGTTCATGGTTCACATATTGTTGAAGCGTGGCTTGGAGAATTTTGAGCATTACTTTACTAGTGTGTGAAATGTATGCAATTGTGTCCTAGTTTGAGTGTCCTTTGGCATATCCTTTCTTTGGGATTGAAATTAAAACTGACCTTTTCTAGTCCTGTGGTCACTGCTGAGTTTTCCATATCTGCTAGCATATGAGTGCAGCACTTTCACAGCATCAGCATGAAATTTACTTTTTATCAAAATAAAACAAACCATGCAGAAAAAATGTAGGCAAAGACAATAAAGTATTTTAATACGATAAGAGAATAAGGAACACTTTTGCTTATCAGTAGATAAAGTATTGAATACTAAAATGTAAAAATTAGAAATATTTATTGACTTTTGAAACATCTTCAATAAAATACTAGCAAATCTAATCCAGTTCCATGAAGAAGAAATTTTTTATGCAGTGAACTTTCGAACCAACTGGGATTTATGTAGTAATATAACACTTTATATCAATAGAAAAAAAACATCATCATCATTTCAATTGATCTAAGAAAAGCATTTGAAAATATCTAACATCCTTTCATGATAAATACACTCAATAAACTAGGAATAGAAGGGAAATTTTTCAGTCTGATAAGGAGTATGTACAAGAAAACACACAGCTGACACCATACTTAATGTTGAAAGACTAGATGATTTCTTCCTAAGGTCAAGAGAAAGGAAGGATATGTGCTCTTGTCATTTCTATTCAACATTTTACTCAAAGTTCTAGCCCGGACATGTAGGCAAGAAGAGTAAATAAAAGACATTCAGATTGGAAAAGAAGTAAAACTATCTCTTTTCACAATGACATGATGTTGTACATAGTGTGAACATAAAGGAAAAAAACCTCATTTAAAATGGAGTCAGGAAGTTCTGAAGGGAGAGCTCTCCTACACTAGCCACTTGGTGAATTCTACTTAACCAACAGGAAGAAGGAAGGTAAGGATTATTTTGACAAGGTCTGTTTGTATAAAATTCTCTCCGTACCAATTTCTTATCCATGATGATTAACTGAATTATTTTGCTCTACAGCAGAAATTAACATAACACAATCAATCAAATGTCCATAAAAAATAAATATAAAAATTAGAAAAATAATAATGCTATATTTCTTCTCTTACAAGGGAGGTCATTTTTTCAGATAGGAATTATATCTCCTGCTTTTAAGAAAAAGAACGATTCCTGCCTGCTCCAGCAGGAATGTGCTAACCACTGCTTATCGCCAATAAGAAACCTCCACAACTTGGAACTCCTTTCTTCTCACTGAATTTTATTTAAAACAACCCTCCCCTGTTTCCTCCAAAAACTTATTAAAGCTGACATCCTTGTCTCTTTGGACTTGACCATGATTTACCACCATAACTTATCTGTCCTTAATGACAATCCTCTGTTATCCCCAAATAAACCTAATTGCCTAATAAAATAATGGATTATTTTTGAGATTGACAATAGAAAGTCCTATGAAATCCTCTAAAAATATTAAAAACTAATAAATTAGTTCAACAAGTTTGTAAGAGACAAGACCAGTACACAAAAATCAATTGTATTTCTATACACTCGATGATCCAAAATGAAATTTAGAAAATTCAATTCACATAGCATTAAAATATAAAATTCTTATGCATAATTATAATCAAAGAAGTACAAAACTTATGATCTGAAAGCTATAAAACTTTATTGAAAATGATTTTTCAGTATTTAAATAAATGGAAAAATATACTATGTTCAAGAACTAGAAAACTTGAAATTGTTAATAAGGCAATATTACCCAAGCTGATCTACAGAACTGACATCATCCCTATGAGGAATCCCAACTGCCTTCTTTATAGAAATTAGCAAGCTGACTCTAAAAGTCATACACAATTACAAGAGATCTGGAATAGCCAAAACAATTCTGAAAAAAGAAAAACAAAATATGTGGCCCCTCACATTCCAATTTCAAAACTTAGAACAAAGCATTTACTATAGACCTTAAAAATTACTGCAAATCAAATCAGTATAGTGCTTACAAAGGCTAGACAATATAGATGTATAAATATAAATGACACTCCAGAAATAAGCATATATGCATATAATTCTGGACTCTCATTTATAATGGGATATTATTCAGCCCTAAAAATGAAGAAATCAATGTCTGCAACAACATGGATGGACTTTGAAGGTATTATGCTAAGTAAAACAAGTCAGAGAAAGACACATACTGTATGATCTTACTTATATGCAGAATCTAATAAGCAAACAAACAAACTCATAGAAAGATCAGATTTGTGATTACCAGAGGAGGAACATGGGAAATGAGGGGAGTGGGCATTAGAGGAAGGTGGTCAAAAGGTAAAAACTTCCAGTTATAAGTAATAGGGACATAATGTACAACACAATGACTATAGAAATCATTTTTTTAATTTATTTCTTTTAATTAGAGGCTAATTACTTTACAATATTGTATTGGTTTTGCCATACATCAACATGAATCTGCCACGGGTGTACATGTGTTCCCTATCCTGAACCCCCCTCCCACCTCCCTCCCCGTACCCTCCCTCTGGGTCATCCCAGTGCACCAGCCCCAAGCATCCTGTATCCTGCATCGAACCTGGACTGCAATTTGTTTATTATATGATATTATACATGTTTCAATGCCATTCTCCCAAATCATCCCCCCCCCCAGAGTCCAAAAGACTGTTCTATACATCTGTGTCTCTTTTGCTGTCTCACATACAGGGTTATAGTTATCATCTTTCTAAATTCCATATATATGCATTAGTATACTGTATTGGTGCTTTTCTTTCTGGCTTACTTCACTCTGTATAATAGGCTCCAGTTTCATCCACCTCATTAGAACTGATTCAAATGTATTCTTTTTAATGGCTGAGTAATACTCCATTGTGTATATGTACCACTGCTTTCTTATCCATTCATCTGCTGATGGACATCTAGGTTGCTTCTATGTCCTGGCTATTATAAACAGTGCTGCGATAAACAGTGGGGTACACGTGTCTCTTTCAATTCTGGCTTTCTTGGTGTGTATGCTCAGCAGTGGGATTACTGGGTCTTATGGCAGTTCTATTTCCAGTTTTTTAAGGAATCTCCACACTGTTCTCCATAGTGGCTGTAGTAGTTTGCATTCCCACCAACAGTGTAAGAGTGTTCCCTTTTCTCCACATCTTCTCCAGCATTTATTGCTTGTAGACTTTTGGATCGCAGCCATTCTGACTGGCGTGAAATGGTATAGCTATCATTGCTGTATGATATTTGGGCAAGTTTTTAAGAGGGTAAATCCTAAGAGTTATCATAAGGGGATTTATTTTTCCTTTTTACCTCACTTTTTATTGTATCTATGTGATTGAGAAGATAGATGTTACCTGAACCTATGGTGGTTATCATTTCATAATATATGTAAATCAAACCATCATACTGTATGCTTTTAACTTATAGAGTGATATATATCAATTATTTCTCAATAAAATTGGGAAAGGATGGGCAAAGATTCTAAATAGACATTGCACTGAAAAAGAGATATACTTCAGCAATAAGCAGATGAAAACACCCTAAATGTCACAAGTATCAAGGAAATACATACCAAAACTCTGAGGCACTACTTTTCACATATTAGAATGGCTAACGTAACAACAAATGTCAGCATGGGTGTGGAAATACTGAAATGCTCATACACTGTCAGTGAAAATGTAAAATGTTATAGCCAATTTGGAACATAGTCTGGCAGTTCTTAAGATGAGTAAACACAGAGTTATACAATTTAGCAATTCTATCCCTAGGAATATAACCAAGAGAAATGAACATATGTCAAACCAAAAATTTGGACATGAATGATTACAAGAGCATTATTCTTACTAGTCCAAATTTGGGGACAACCCAAATGTCCATCAACAAATTAATGGATAAAAGAGTGGTCTAGTCATACAATGGTAAGTCATAAAATGGTAAATTTTGTGATTGGTAATTAGTCCTAAAATTGAAGTGATAAATACATTCTACATGGATTACCCTTGAAAACATTAAGCACGATGAAAGAAGTCAGCCACAAAAATGGTACACTATACAACGTCTTTCATAAGAAAGTTCCATTGAAGAAATTCTGTAGAGACAGAATGTAGTTTTATTGTTGCTTAAGGCACTGCTTATGGGCTTCCCAAGTAGCTCATGGGTAAAGAATCTGCCTGCAATGCAGGAGATGTGGGTTTGATTCCTGGGTTAGGAAGATATTCTGGGAAAGGATAAGGCAACCCACTTCAATATTCTTGCCTGGGAAATCATACAGACAGAGGAACCTGATGGGCTACAATCCATGGGGTCACAAATGAGTTGGACACAGCTTAGCAACTAAACAACAAAGGTGCTGCTAGAGGGTATTAAGGGTTCAGAAGGGTGATTGTAAAAGGTAAGGGGTTTCTGAAGTGATGAAAATATCCTAAAATTGACCATGATGATGGTTCCGCATATCTGTCAATGTAAGAAAAACCACTGAATTGCATACTTTATATATGTACACCCATAGCATATATAGGTATATCCATATTTTCATGCAAAGATGGGCACAATAAAAGACAGAAACAGTATGGACATAACAGAAGCAGAAGATATTAAGAGGTAGCAAGAATACAAAGAACTAACTGTACAAAAAAGATCTTTATGATCCAGATAACCACAATGTTGTGATCACTCACCTAGAGCCAGCCATCCTGGAGTGTGAAGCCAAGTGGGCCTTAGGAAGCGTCACTATGAACAAAGCTAGTAGAGGTGATGGAATTCCAGCTGAGCTTTAAAATCCTAAAAGATGGTGCTGTTAAAAGGCTGCACTCAATATGCCAGAAAATTTGGAAAACTCAGCAGTGGCCACAGGACTTGAAAAGGTCACTTTACATTCCAACCCAAAAGAAGGCCAATGCCAAAAGATGTTCACACTATCACACAATTGCACTCATTTTATGTGCTAGAAAGGTTATGCTAAAAAATCCTTCAAGTTAGGCTTCAACAGTATGTGAACTGAGAACTTCCAGATGTTCAAGCTGGATTTAGAAAAGGGAGAAGAAAGAGAGATCAAATTGCCAACATCCACTGGATCATGGAAAAGCAAGAGAATTCCAGAAAAGCATCTATAACTGTTTCTTTGACTACACTAAAGCCCTTGACTGCGTGGATCACAACAAACTGAAAAAGATGGGAATACCAAACCACCTTAACCTGCCTTCTGAGAAACCCCATATGCAGGTCAGGAAGCAAGAGTTAGAAATGGATATCAAAAAATGGCCTGGTTACAAATTTGGAAAAGAGTACATCAAGGTTGTATGTTTTCACCCTGCTTATTTAACTTAAATGAAGGGTCAGATCAGATCAGATCAGTTGCTCAGTCATGTCCGACTCTTTGCAACCCCATGAATCGAAGCACACCAGGCCTCCCTGTCCATCACCAACTCCCAGAGTTCACTGAGACTCACATCCATCGAGTCAGTGATGCCATCCAGCCATCTCATCCTCTGCTGTCCCCTTCTCCTCCTGTCCCCAATCCCTCCCAGCATCAAAGTCTTTTCCAATGAGTCAACTCTTCGCATGAGGTGGCCAAAGTACTGGAGTTTCATCTTTAGCATCATTCCTTCCAAAGAAATCCCAGGGCTGATCTCCTTCAGAATGGACTGTTTGGATCTCCTTGCAGTCCAAGGGACTCTCAAGAGTCTTCTCCAACACCACAGTTCAAAAGCATCAATTCTTGTACATCATGCAAAGTGTCATTCTGGATGAATCACAAGCTGGAATCAAGATTGCCAAGAGAACTATCAATAATCTCAAATATACAGATGACATCACCTTTATGGCAGAAAGTGAACCAGAACCAAAAAGCCTCTTCATGAGGGTGAAAAAGGAAAGTGAAAAAACTGCTGGCTTTCAACATTCAAAAAACTAACATCATGGCGTCCAGTCCTATCACTTCATGGCAAATAGATGGTGAAACAATGAAAACAGTGACAGATTTTATTTTCTTGGGCTCCAAAATCACTGTGAATGGTGACTGCAGCCATGAAATTAAAAGATGCTTGCTCCTTGGAAGAAAAACTATGACAAACCTAGACGGTGTATTAAAAAGCAGAGACACTACTTTGCCGACAAAGGTCCTTATAGTCAAAGCTATGCATTTTCCAATAGTCATGTATGGATGTGAGAGTTGGATTATAAAGAAGGCTGAGTCCTGAAGAATTGATGCTTTCAAACTGTGGTGTTGGTGAAAATTCTTGTGAATCCCTTGGACTGCAAGGAGATCAAACCAGTCATTCCTAAAGGAAATCAGTCCTAAATATTGATTGGAAGAACTGATGCTGAAGCTGAAGCTCCAGGACTTTGGCCACCTGATGTGAAGAGATGACTCATTAGTAAAGACCCTGATGCTGGGAAAGATAGAGGGCAGGAGGAGCAGGGGACATCAGAGGATGAGATGGTTGGATGGCATCACTGACTCAATGAACATGAATTTGAGCAGCTCCGGGACATGGTGAAGAACAGGGAGGCCTGGTGTGCTGCAATCTATGGGGTTGTAAAGAGTCAGACATGACTGAGAAACTGAACAGTGACAATCCATAGTATATGAATTCTATCTCAATAAAACTAGTTAAAAAGTATTTTCCTTTGAAATCAGAATATGTTCCTAATGAATGGGTAAGGCTAAGTTATAGGAATTCTCATCTTTTGGCAAAGAAAATGTTGTTTCCAAAGATGCCATCCCTGACCTTAGGTCCCTGATTGCTATTCTATTTAGAAGTTATTACCTTGTTCCACATTTCTAAAATCTCTATTTATCAAAGTACTTGGACTTTATTTATGTACTTGGATAAAAACACTTATTTATAAAATTTTATGGTTCGTGTATCATGGTCACATAAAGCTATACTGTAACACTAAATACTAAATTAAATTATGTGTATGCATTTATCTCATTTTGTAGGAACTATAAAATAAAACTGCAAAAATATGTCTTAAAATATTCTAATATATTAAAGGAACAATAAACAAAAAAATGGAGCAAGCAAGCCATATTATCATTCATTTAGAAAGAACAAAACTAGTCCTTTCCCAATTTAGTTCTCACACTGACTCAATCTCATTTTAATTAGTAACATTTTACACTCAATTCTTCTAACATAATGAACACCAATATATTTGGTATTATGAAGCCAAATAATTTAGGTGATTAACTACATACTGCATAGTTATGCAGATATTTCATATAGATTTACCATAAAAAGCCAGAGAAGATTCATTATCTCTTTTATTCCTCACTTTGGTAATTTTAGCAACCTGGAGTATCAAGCACTACTGCTGAATGAAGAGTTGTTTCCTTGGTGAGGTGACAATAATTCTTTGGAAGTTAATTTCTATGGTCTATAGACTTGTTGCCCTCTTTTGGTAAAGTTTTGAAATACAAATATATAGATGCCAGTAACACATATGCTCTCTGCTTTTGACAAAGATTATTGTCTTTTTTCCAGCTTTAAGCCTTCAAAATTATACATCTCAGGAAACAAAAAGATTGACTTCCAAAAATATTATTGAAATAATACTTAATGATTTGGAACAGTAAATTTAATTAACCTCCAATATTAAAAATGACTCTGAAATGATAAAAATATAGCTGAATAATTTTCTAATTTTAAGTGTTATGAAACTTAATATCCCTCCTAAATTGTGAAGCTGTGTGAACTTAATCATCCATTGATTATTCATAAAAGCAAGGAGAACACTAAAATTATATTATACTTCCATTGTCTTCCTAGAAAATGATCAATATTAGTTTTTCTATTTGGTACAAATGGCAAGTATAGTCTTTGACCTGTCAAAAGTTTTATGTTATATCTTTTAATTGTGGAATTAAAATGGCTCATTTATTTTGGCTCATTTCGAAAATGTCTAATTCATGTTTAAATTCCATTTATTAAATGGAGATTCTGATTTCATAATTTTTATTACTTCTTTTATTGAACATTCTTTCAATTACTGAATTAATAGTTTGAGATATGTATTTCTAAGTTAAGAATTTATTTCCATGTTAACCAAGAATATTACTGGCCTTGACTTCACATTATAAAATACTCAGCTCTGCTAGTTTCTTGGATGCTTGACATTAAAAAATCATCTTCAGGAAAACAGACACAGTAAATTATACTGCAACTGAATCCTATTTTCTTATGCTTTATGAGTAAACCCTAATTTCAATTCTCAAAAAAAAAGTTTTTTCACTTTAAGCAATGCAAACTGAAATAAATTGAAACTGTGTGTTTTGATTCTGTGGCACATTATAAGAATCCATTTTCTTCTTGTCTTGATGCAAAAAGCATTTCTATGCTGCTCATTCTGTGTATTTAGTTTTTCAAAGTAATTGCTTTATTTTCTAGTTTGTTCATTTAATTTTAGATGCTTCTGTTTTACAATTAGAATTTTTAACTAGAGCATAATAAAATTATTCCAAAGAGCACTAATCAGAGGAATATCTTTTAATTCAAAAATTTAAATACATGTGCATGATTCTTTTTCTTTATATGCAAAATAGCTCAAAAATCATATATAAATTAACTGTTAGAGTATTTATCATAGCATCAGAAGATGATGATATACTCTAAGTGGTCTGATTTATATTAATAAAATAATATAAATCTTCTTGAGCTTTAGTATAATCTGATTCTGACTGCCTAGAATCAAAGCGTGCTTCTTTTACCTTATACTTTGGTAACCTCAGGCAAGTTAGTTAACCTGTCTGTTCAATTTCCTCGTGTTTAAAAGGAGGATAATAGTAATCAGGATTAGCATAAAGATTAAATTATATTAAAATATGTTCAGTTCAGTTCAGTCACTCAGTCGTGTCCAACTCTCTGTGACCCAATGAATTGCAGCACGCCAGGCCTCCCTGTCCATCACCAACTCCCGGAGTTCACTCAGACTCACGTCCATCGAGTCAGTGATGCCATCCAGCCATCTCATCCTCTGTTGACCCCTTTTCCTCCTACCCCCAATCCCTCCCAGCATCAGAGTCTTTTCCAATGAGTCAACTCTTCGCATGAGGTGGCCAAAGTACCGGAGTTTCAGCGTTAGCATCAGTCCTTCCAAAGAACACCCAGGGCTGATCTCCTTGTAAAGTGATTATCAAAAGGTGTTACACAAAATAAGTTCCAAAAATATTAGCTATCATTATTAAAACAATAAGACTATTTATGCATATTAAGTTTTAAACATTGGTTACTGTTAGTTATAGAAGAATTTGAAAAACTGAAGGCCTTATTCTTAGGGGATGACTTAACACACTTTTAATTTGTTCTAGGTTAAAGAGAAAGAAGCAGTTTTATGTATATTAAAACTATGTAATGGTCAACTGACATTTAAACTAATTAAAATATTCAAGGATAAATCAGAGTGAAAAGGGAAAGATCATTTAAATAATGTTTTAAGAAGATACTGAGCTTGCATCAAAATATGCTTCAGACTCATACTCAGTCTCATGATTTCCTAAAACACAGTGACAAAGGAACAGATATGAAAGAAAGGTAGCATGGAATTTTGTACTCTAGGATGCATTGACTGTTACTTTTCAAGAAATACTTTTACAGAAAATAGTAGTAGTCACAAGGAGGAAGCTGTTGGATTATACCTTGTGTATGGAAAACTTTTCTACAATTTCAAAGAACTTGGACAGCATTCTTTATGGGCCCCGATGTTCACCAGCTTGGATTTACATGTCAAATGAAAATCAAAGATTTGTTCACTTGAGAAATGATTGCCTTATAGTGTCATTGCAGAACCTCTTCCTAAAAGAATATTTTAAGAGGAAGGAGAGGAAGCCTCTGAGGGAAATTGTAATGTAAAATAAATGATGCCAAGTGATTTTGGTCAAATTATTGGACCTCTGTGTTCATTGGTTTCTTTCTATATAGACTGGGGTAATGATACCTATTTTGTAGATACCTGGTAATGATAAGAAATTAGAGGGAGAAGGGTAAAAAGAGAAGATTTTGAATAATTTTTTAAAATAAAATGAGAGAAATATTTAAAGTTTAAAGTGAGACTTCCCTGGTGGCTCAGACGGTAAAGCATCTGTGTACAATGCAGGAGACCTGGGTTCAAACCCTGGGTCGGGAAGATCTCCTAGAGAAGGAAATGGTAACCCACTCCAGTATTCTTGCCTGGAAAATCCCATGAATGGAGGCGCCTGGTAGGCTACAGTCCATGGGGTCGCAAAGAGTCGGACACAACTAGCGATTTCACTTTCACTTTAAGATATATATGAAGAAAGAGAGGAGAGGAAAGTGAGGAAAGAGGGGATAGGAGGAGGAAGAGGAGAAACTCAGAGGGCAAGGGAGGGCATGGAAGAGGAAAAGAATACAGGTGATGGAAATTTGGACAATAACACATACATCAAAAGGCTATTTAGTTTAAATAAGATGACCTTCACAAACATCTCAAGAACTTCTCCAAAATGGCATATTAAACACACCTGGTGGCTTCTCCCACCTAAGCAAAATACATAGAACCAAATTTTTAGTGAACCAAAGACAAAAAAATGCAGATGTTCTGACTGTACAATGCTCTTCTCTCTCAAAGCACAATACATAATAACAATACAAACTTGGTTCAATTTTGTTTTGTTTTGTTTTTAAGAATGCCTCCAAATTTTGTGTCCCTTATCCAAAATTGACAGGGACTAGGAGTTGTTTTGGTGTGTTTTTTTCTATTATTATTTGCAAATTATCCGTGTTGTTCCTTTTTTGGTCTGTACATTGTGAAATTATTTTTTTTTCTTTTTTCAGTTGAACACTCTAAGTATTTTTGATGAATTCATCCTATTTATCTTTATTGCAATTGTGGAATATGTATATTCATTTCTGATTTCTCATTTTTGCTTTTCCATACCATTATTTAAAGTTTTACATCTTCTCCCCTGCTTGCATCAGGATCAATTCAGCTATTTTTTCTCTGTTATTCCATTTATTGCTATTTTATAGTCAATTTTAAGAACACTTCAATTCATTTGAAACTAGCACATTACACTTTATTTTTGATCATTATATTCACATTTTAATTCAGTTCTCTAACCCTAATTGTCATCCCTCAAAAAATTTTAAAAAAATCATAGATTACATTTTTTTCTTTATTTTATCTACCTTACTTTTTCCACTTTTTTAACTACAAAGTCTGATTTTGTTTAAATATTATTTCAAAGTTCCATGAGTGGTAAAATTTCAACAATTCATTGAATGTCTGAAAAATATTGTAGTTGCTAAGGATTTTTGCTCTTTTATTTGAAAATATCTATGTATATGTATCATATATATGACATATAAAAGATATATGAAAGTTATATTATGAAATTTTAAAACAATATACACATGAAAAGACTATATGCTAAATGCCCAACTTTCATACTTATCAATATTTTAGTAATCTTTTTTCATTTATTAATCTCTCATTGACCATACATATCCTCCACACAAATTTCTGGAGTATTTTAATGTAATTCCTGGAGATCATGTCATTTCAGTTATTGTGCCACTCTAATAAGATTTTTTTTTTACATAAATACAGTCACCTGAACATTATCACACCTAATAAAATTAATAAGTATTTAATATCATATTTTATGCAGTTTGTGTTAAAATGTTCTAAATTGCTTAAAAGTGCCCTTTGACATGTGATTTTTAGAATTAAAAAACAAACATGATCCAACCCATTGCCATTGGGGTTCTGTTTCTTAAGTCTTTCTATTATCCAATAATCCTCCTTTCTTCCATTTTGTTCTATTTATTTGCTAAAGGAACTACATGGCTTGTCCTTGGGAAGTTTTACATTCTTTGAGGCATAATTTAACATGTTGCTCTGTCTCTTTTATTTCCTATAACCCGATTTATATACTTTCTATTGTATCACATCACAAAAAAACATGTTTGGTGACTTGCATTTACTGAAACCAAGATCAATTTGTAGGAGTAATGTTATCAGCTTCATTACCCTATTATGTAACAAATGGTTTTAGCATCTGTTCATGATAGCTACAAATCTAAATGACAGTCTGACCAAATGTTAAACTCTGGAATTTTTTTTTTTTCTCAGAATTCAAATATTATTTTCAATTGAAAGAAATGAATTCGATTCTCATTCTTATTTTTATTTAGAAATATTTAAAGTCTATTTTTAATATTCTTGGTCCTCTGAGATTCAATCATGTGCAAAGATGTGAATCACTTTTTTTTTTTAAGATTTCCGGGAAAAATATCAATAACCTCAGATATGCAGATGACACCACCCTTATGGCAGAAAGTGAAGAGGAACTCAAAAGCCTCTTGATGAAGGTGAAAGTGGAGAGTGAAAAAGTTGGCTTAAAGCTCAACATTCAGAAAACGAAGATCATGGCATCTGGTCCCATCACTTCATGGGAAATAGATGGGGAAACAGTGGAAACAGTGTCAGACTTTATTTTTCTAGGCTCCAAAATCAGTACAGATGGTGACTGCAGCCATGAAATCAAAAGACGCTTACTCCTTGGAAGGAAAGTTATGACCAACCTAGATAGCAAATTCAAAAGCAGAGACATTCCTTTGCCAACAAAGGTTCATCTAGTCAAGGCTATGGTTTTTCCTGTAGTCATGTATGGATGTGAGAGTTGGACTGTGAAGAAGGCTGAGCGCCGAAGAATTGATGCTTTTGAACTGTGGTGTTGGAGAAGACTCTTGAGAGTCCCTTGGACTGCAAGGAGATCCAACCAGTCCATTCTGAAGGAGATCAGCCCTGGGATTTCTTTGGAAGGAATGATGCTAAAGCTGAAACTCCAGTACTTTGGCCACCTGATGCAAAGAGTTGACTCACTGGAAAAGACTCTGATGCTGGGCGGGATTAGGGGCAAGAGGAGAAGGGGACGACAGAGGATGAGATGGCTGGATGGCATCACTGACTCGACGGACATGAGTCTCAGTGAACTCCAGGAGTTGGTGATGGACAGGGAGGCCTGGCATGCTGTGATTCATGGGGTCGCAGAGTCAGACATGACTGAGCGACTGATCTGATCTGATCTGACACTACTCCTTCCCTTCCAGAACCCCGGGGAAGCAAGCCTTGGCTGGGGCAGGGGGGCAGGGGGCAGACCCTAGGGGGGCAGCTGGAGTACCAGAAGTTGGACAGATTAAGCAAAGCACATTTCCTGGTGCCGAGGGGCCAGTGCGCGCAAGTCTGGGAGACACTGGGGCACATGGGTGCCTAGGATGAAGGGTCGAGAGGAGCTACTCCACATTCAAGGTCAGGAGGGGGACCTCTTCCAAGGTAAGGAGCAGCATCTGCGCTTTGCTGGAGCAGGCGTGAAGAGATACTCAGAGTCCAAGGTAAGAGAAACCCAAGTAAGACAGTAGGTATTGCAAGAGGGCATCAGAGGGCAAACACACAGAAACCATAATCACAGAAAACTAGCCAATCTGATCACACTGGACCACAGCCTGGTCTAACTCAATGAAACTAAGCCATGCCATGTGGGGACACCCAAGAAGGACGAGTCATGTTGGAGAGGTCTGACAGAATGTGGTCCACTGGAGAAGGGAATGACAAACCACTTCAGTATTCTTGCCTTGAGAACCCCATTAACAGTATGAAAAGCCAAAATGATAGGATACTGAAAGAGGAACTCCTCAGGTCAGTAGATGCCCAATGTGCTACAGGAGATCAGTGGAGAAATAACTCCAGAAAGAATGAAGGGATGCACTAAAGCAAAAACAATACCCAGTTGTAGATGTGACTGGTGATAAAAGCAAGGTCCGACTCTGTGAAGAGCAATATTGCATACGAACCTGGAATGTTAGGTCCATGAATCAAGGCAAATTGGAAGTGGTCAAACAGGAGATGGCAAGAGTGAACATCGACATTCTAGGAATCAGTGAACTAAAATGGACTGGAATGGGTGAATTACTCAGATGCCTATTATATCTACTATTGTGGGCAGGAATCCCTTAGAAGAAATGGAGTAGCCATCATGGTCAACAAAAGAGTCCGAAAAGCAACACTTGGATGCAATTTCAAAAACGACAGAATGATCTCAGTTCATTTCCAAGGCAAAACACTCAATATCACAGGGATCCAAGTCTGTGCCCCAACCAGTAACACTGAAGAAACCTAAGTTGAATGCTTCTATGAAGACCTACAAGACCTTCCAGAACTAACACCCAAAAAAGATGTCCTTTTCATCATAGGGGACTGGAATGCAAAAGTAGGAAGTCAAGAAACACCTGGAGTAACAGGCAAATTTGGCCTTGGGGTACAGAATGAAGCAGGTCAAAGGCTCATAGAGTTCTGCCAAGAAAATGCACTGGTCATAGCAAACACCCTCTTCCAACAACATAAGAGAAGACTCTACACATGGATATCACCAGATGGTCAACACGAAAATCAGATTGATTATATTCTTTGCAGCCAAAGATGGAGAACTCTATACAGTCAGCAAAACAAGACCGGGAACTGACTATGGCTAAAATCAAGAACTCCTTATTGCCAAATTCCAACTTAAATTGAAGAAACTAGGGAAAACCACTAGACCATTCAGGTATGAACTATATCAAATCCCTTGTGATTATACAGTGGAAGTGAGAAATAGATTTAAGGGACTAGATCTGATAGACAGAGTGCCTGATGTACTATGGACTGAGGTTCCTGACATTATACAGGAGACAGGGATCAATACCATCCCCATGGAAAAGAAATGCAAAAAAGTAAAATGGCTGTCTGAGGAGGTCTTACAAATAGCTGTGAAAAGAAGAGAAGTGAAAAGAAAAGGAGAAAAGGAAAGATATTCCCATTTGAATGCATAGTTCCAAAGAATAGCAAGAAGAGATAAGAAAGCCTTCCTGAGATCAATGCAAAGAAATAGAGGAAAACAATAGAATGGGAAAGACTAGAGATCTTTTCAAGAAAATTAAAGATACCAGGGGAACATTTCATGCAAAGATAGGATCAATAAAAGACAGAAATAGTATGGACCTAACAGAAGCAGAAGATATTAAGAGGAGGTGGCAAGAATACACAGAAGAACTGTACAAAAAAAGATCTTCACAACCCAGATAATTACGATGGTGTGATCACTCACCTAGACCCAGACATCCTGGAATGTGAAGTCAAGTGAGCCTTAGAAAGCATCACTATGAGCAAAGCTAGTGGAGGTTATGGAATTCCAGTTGAGCTAATTCAAATCCTGAAAGAGGATGCTGTGAAAGTGCTGCACTCAATATGCCAGCAAATTTGGAAAACTCAGCAGTGGCCACAGGACTGGAAAAGGTCAGTTTTCATTCCAATCCCAAAGAAAGGCAATGTCAAAGAATGCTTAAATTACTGCACAATTGCACTCATCTCACATGCTTGTAAAGTAATGCTCAAAATTCTCCAAGCCAGGCTTCAGCAATACACGAACCATGAACTCCAGATGTTCAAACTTGTTTTAGAAAAGGTAGAAGAACCAGAGATCAAATTCCCAACATCCGCAGGATCATCGAAAAAGAAAGAGCGTTCTAGAAAAACATCTATTTCTGCTTTGTTGACTATGCCAAAGCCTTTGACTGTGTGGATCACAATAAACTGTGGAAAATTCTGAAAGCGATGGGAATACAAGACCACCTGACCTGCCTCTTGAGAAACCTATATCCAGGTCAGGAAGCAACAGTTAGAACTGGACATGTAACAACAGACTGGTTCCAAATAGGAAAAGGAGTACATCAAGGCTGTATATTGTCACCCTGCTTATTTAACTTATATGCAGAGCACGTCATGAGAAATGCTGGGCTGGAAGAAGCACAAGCTGGAATCAAGATTGCTGGGAGAAATCTCAATAACCTCAGATATGCAGATGACACCAGCCTTATGGCAGAAAGCGAAGAGGAACTAAAAAGCCTCTTGATGAAAGTGAAAGAGGAGAGTGAAAAGTTTGGCTTAAAGCTCAACCTTCTGGCACCCTACTCCAGTACTCTTGCCTGGAAAATCCCATGGACGGAGGAGCCTGATAGGCTGCAGTCCATTGGGCCGCTAAGAGTTGGACACGACTGAGCAACTTCACTCACTTTCAGAAAACTAAGATCATGGCATCTGGTCCCATCACTTCATGGGAAATCAATGGGAAACAATGGAAACAGTGTCAGACTTTATTTTGGGGGGCTCCAAAATCACTGCAGACAATGATTGCAGCCATGAAATTAAAAGACAGTTAATCCTTGGAAGAAAAGTTATGACCATCCTAGGTAGCATATTAAAAAGCAGAGATATTACTTTGCCAACAAAGGTCCATCTAGTCAAGGCTATGGTTTTTCCAGTGGTCATGTATGGATGTGAGACTCGGACTGTGAAGAAAGCTGAGAGCCGAAGAATTGATGCTTTTGAACTGTGGTGTTGGAGAAGACTCTTAAGAATCCTTGGACTGCAAGGAGATCCAACCAGTCCATCCTAAAGGAGATGAGTCCTGGTTGTTCCTTGGAAGTACTGATGCTGACACTGAAACTCCAGTACTTTGGCCACCTCATGTGAAGAGTTGATTCATTGGAAAAGACCCTGATGCTGGGAGGGATTGGGGGCAGGAGGAGAAGGGGACAACAAAGGATGAGATGGCTGGATGGCATCACAGACTCGATGCACATGAGTTTGGGTGAACTCCGGGAGTTGGTGATGGACAGGGATGCCTAGCGTGTTGTGATTCATGGGGTTGCAAAGAGTCTGACACAACTGAGTGACTGAACTGAACTCTCTGATATTATACCATTTTTATCTTTCTTCTATTTGGGATGGTTTTTTTCTATTATTTCTCTGTATACTGTACTACACCATTTCTCTTTCTGTTTTCCTACAGTTTATATTTTATTATTTCCCACTGCTATCTACAAAAAGAATTCCTAAATTTTATTCCCTGGAATTATTTTTCACCGAGATAACCTTTATTATCATTGTTGTGATTATTATTTGTTGATGATGATGGTAGCAAATATCTCTCTACTATAAGAAAATAAACTCATACATTCTAGGATTTCATATTTCTTCTTGCCATAGTACATTACTCACAGAAATAATAGATAATATAAGAAAATTATACTATACATGTTGTTTTGTAAGTTTTTCCTTCTATATTTAGAATACAAATGGACTTCAGTACATTTTTCACTTTTGTGTTCTCACAAATTTATCTTAACTGTGGTGCATAGTAAAAATTCAATAATATCTGATTAATTTTACTAATTTTATAATCAGAGATGGTTGGATTACATCACTGATCAATAAACATGAGTTTGAGCAAGCTCTGGGAGTTTGTGATGGACAAGGAAGCCTGGTGTGTTGCAGTCCATGGGATCACAAAGAGTCAGAAATGCCTGAGTATCTGAACTGAACTGAATTCTACTAAAATTCTGGCGACATTCTCAGGAATGTAAGTAACTAGACATTATAAATAGATAAAAATAAGATTACAACTAGTAAAATGACATGTTTAAGGACAGTATTTGGATCCTGGAGCTTAAGGCCAATTTTTACTGTCTTGGTGGGCAACTAAAACCCAAGGTTTGGTAGGAGTTACCTATCCCTTAATTCTTATTCCCTATTTCTTAGTTTGAAAAGGCTAGAGACCAGTGAGAGATGAGTAAAATTTCACAGGGTGAAAAATCCAAGTCCTTGGGAAGACCATTTATACTAACCAAACTCCAGGGTTTGTGGTAGGGTGGGGGAAGCACGGGGCAAGTTCCAGCTTGTTCTTTTTAGGGGTATGCTTGGGAAAGGAGAAGAACTGCTTCTGGTTTAAATATAAAAAATCCTTCACATGGTGTAGCCCAGCTCACTGAGGCTAAGGATTTATTTCAAAAGACTTCAAATAATAGAAAAATCAATAATAATAGCATACATTTGCAAGGGCTTTTCTTCTGGTTATTTATGGACTGGGAAGGTAGCTTAATGGCTGTGGTTAACAGAGGTGTCTGATTAAGAATGAATGGTGACTCAGATGGTAAAGAATCTTCCTGCAATGTGAGAGATCGGGGTTCAATCCCTGGGTTGGCAAGATCCCTTAGAGAAGGAACTGACAACCCACTCCAGTATTCCTGCCTAGGAAATTCTCATGGACAGAGGAGCCTGGTGGGCTACAGTCCAAGGGGTCCCAAAGAGTTGGACACAACTGAACAACTAAGATGCACACACACAGACATATTCACAGTCTGTCTTTTCTTCCCCTGAGACATGTCCTGTGGGCCTGAATTCTGTAGAAGCAGGGAAGTAGAGCAGAATATTACAGAATTTGGCATAGGATTCCAAGCTACTCGAGGCAGCAGTACAGGACCTGGAAACAATGAGAAATTCACCTTTTTCGTTGTAAGAAATATTCTAATATTCCTTAAAAGAAAGAAACAATCTTGCTTCATCAGGATAGATCACTGGCCTGAAATTAGGAAGAGAAAACTAGTCCATTGACAATCAGAGACTGAATTTAAGCCACTGATCAACTGAATTCTGATTGTTTGACAAACTAGTAGAGCACTACTGCACATATCTCATAAACTGGATAAACATTCATTCTATGATTGCTACAAAGTGTACAGGATTGTACAATCCTCATTTTATATGTTTTGTAGTACAGGAGAAGGCAATGGCACCCCAATCCAGTACTCTTGCCTGGAAAATCCCATGGACGGAGGAGCCTGGTAGGCTGCAGTCCATGGGGTCGTGAAGAGTCGGGCACGACTGAGCGACTTCACTTTCACTTTTCACTTTCATGCATTGGAGGAGGAAATGGCAACCCACTCCAGTATTCTTGCCTGGAGAATCCCAGGGACGGTGGGGCCTGCTGGGCTGCTGTCTATGGGGTCGCACAGAGTCGGACACAACTGAAGCGACTTAGCAGCAGTAGCAGCAGCAGTACAGGTATATAATTTGATTCTTTGTAGTAGAATAGCTTCCTAACCACCAAGCCTTAGAATATGCTGTAGAAAAATATTTGTTTTAGAATACCTGAGCACCTGTTAATGTATTTACTGCAAGTGTTGGAGGGATGAGACATGTATATAAGATGATTTCAAAAATAAGATAACTTGAAGATTATTGAACATAGCAATGGAACAGACAAGTCAATGTGGTAACTATTAATATCAAAATTTATAGAAATTAATTACTACAGACTATCAAAGAAGGGACGGAATACTGCACCATGTGTGAGGAGAGGTATCTAAGTTGGCTCCTGAAATGTGGTTCAGATTTACACTGGTTAAAAGGAGAATGGAGATGACATATGGGGCAATTATTAAATGAACACAACTAAAAAGTATGTTCAGAGGTGTGGTTTAAACATATTAGCCTAAAAGGATAACATACTTTAGGGTCTAAGGGCTCTGAAACATAATTTAGTCTCCATTTTTGAAAGCCTTGAATGTCAGGCTAAGAGTGAAATTTATCCTGTAGGCATAGGAAATAACAACACGTTTGAGCAGGGTCATGACATAATAGAAGGTGCATTTTAGTCATACTGACATATCAGAAGTATGGAAAATCAATTAAAAGATGGTAAGAGAATGGTTCTTGAAGAAGAATGGCTTTAAAGAAGAATGAAAGTTATCCTAGAAAGGAATTAGCCTGTACAGAAAAAATAAAATGTTTAAAAAAATAAAATAAAACCTGCCAAATAAGCATTCAGGCATACAACGATAACATAGTAAAGTGGAAAGTAAAGAATGAGGAAGTGATCTGAAAATTATAATTGATACAACTTGATCACTCATTTAACATTTTAGAAAAAGGATAAAAATTAAATGTTGTATCATTTCAATCCAGAAATACATAATTATTTTTTATTTTTTTAATTTTATTTTATTTAACTTTACAATATTGTATTGGTTTTGCCATATATCAAAATGAATCTGCCACAGGTATACATGTGTTCCCCATCCTGAACCCTCCCTCCTCCCTCCCCATACCATCCCTCTGGGTCGTCCCAGTGCACCAGCCCCAAGCATCCAGGATCGTGCATCTAACCTGGACTGGCAACTCGTTTCATATATGATATTATACATATTTCAATGCCATTCTCCCAAATCATCCCACCCTCTTCCTCTCCCACAGAGTCCAAAATGCTGTCTCGTATACAGGGTTATTGTTACCATCTTTCTAAATTCCATATATATGCGTTAGAATACTGTATTGGTGCTTTTCTTTCTGGCTTACTTCACTTTGTATAATAGGCTCCAGTTTCATCCACCTGATTAGAACTGATTCAAATGTATTCTTTTTAATGGCTGAGTAATACTCCATTGTGTATATGTACCACTGCTTTCTTATCCATTCATCTGCTGATGGACATCTAGGTTGCTTCCATGTCCTGGCTATTATAAACAGTGCTGCGATGAACATTGGGGTACACGTGTCTCTTTCCCTTCTGGTTTCCTCAGAGTGTATGCCCAGCAGTGGGATTGCTGGATCATAAGGCAGTTCTATTTCCAGTTTTTTAAGGAATCTCCACACTGTTCTCCATAGTGGCTGTACTAGTTTGCATTCCCACCAACAATGTAAGAGGGTTCCCTTTTCTCCACACCCTCTCCAGCATTTATTGCTTGTAGACTTTTGGATCGCATTACTTTTTAAAATTAAAAACACACTATGGCAAAATCAATACAATATTGTAAAGTTTAAAAATAAATAAATAAATAACACACTATGATTTTAGTAACAAGCTTTATTATCTCCCAGTTTAAATTCTATCTGTATCTGGCAAAAATACAAAGACAGCTCTGAATACCCCTTACCTGTGATGGGGCCTACCTTGCTTCTATGTTTGATATGCATAGAGATTTCTTTTCAATAGTTTGTGTGGTTTCAAGAAAGTAAACATCATAATCTTATGTTGAGGAAAGAAAAATTATGTTTTCATTGTTAAGAAATACATTCCTTAAGGAGGTGAAGACTATTTTATTGAGAAAACACAATATATATATTTTTCAGTTTTTATTTTATTTTTTTTTAATTTTATTTTATTTTTAAACTTTACATAACTGTATTAGTTTTGCCAAATATCAAAATGAATCCGCCACAGGTATACATGTGTTCCCCATCCTGAACCCTCCTCCCTCCTCCCTCCCCATTCCATCCCTCTGGGTCGTCCATATATATATTTTTTAATTTGAGGTAAAATGTTACTAAAGCATGTACCTCAAAGTGAAACTGTTATTTGCTCAGTCATCTCTGATTCTTTGCAACTCCATGGCTCGGAGCCCACCAGGCTCCTCTGTCCATGGAATTCTCCAGGCAAGAATACTGGAGTTGGTTGTCATTCCCTTCTCCAGAGGATCTTCCCAACCTAGGGATCAAACCCTGTTCTCCTGCAATGGAGGAGGAATCTTTACTGTCTTAGCCACAGGTGGGGAAAAACTCTTTGGGTTACAGATTTATTTTTCTACTGAGGTCTCCCTAGGATTGTCAGAAGACATGTAAAGTATGTTGCCCAGCTTTATTTACTGTATGGACCACATGGACAAAAAATCAATTTGCACTAAAAACTATAAGCTTCTCAGGATTCTCAGGACATTTTCAATGCATAAGTCACAATTTCTCTCTCTTGATTACAAGCTAAATCATTCCCAGTACCATTGTCAAAACTGTCTTGTCATGATACCCACAATATACAGGAGATTCCAAGATTGCTAAATTGTATCAGAACATACCTGTAAGTAGTACACTAGTAGGGAAGCCCAGAATGTATAATAAAGCGGCCAATAGTTGATGTCATGCATAATTCAGGAATGCCTTCCCCTTCTACAAACACTTTCCCTTCAGTTGAGCCCTGTGATTGTTTCATCCTCCATTTGTGCTGTGCAGCTGTCATTATTTGGGTATCTGCTGCTGCTGCTGCTGCTGCCGCTGCTGCTAAGTCACTTCAGTGTGACTCCATCGACAGAAGCCCACCAGGTTCCTCCGTCCCTGGGATTCTCCAGGCAAGAACACTGGAGTGGGTTGCCATTTCCTTCTCCAATGTAGGAAAGTGAAAGTGAAGTCGCTCAGTCGTGCCCTCTTTGCTAAAATATGTCATACTTGGTAAACATATTAATCCCCTAAATCAACTCTCAAAATATGTCCATAAAGTCATTTTGCATGATGTTTATGATTTGGTTCAAAATGTCAATTCAAACACATATTTATTTATTCTGATTTTGAAAATTCACACTGAAATGATAGAAGGAATAAAAGATAAAAGAAGCTTGTAATTCATTTTAAACAAACAAAACTAAACAGTATGTGGTGAGATCCACAGGTTAGAGGCTTATGTATTGGACTTTTCTTTTTTCAAGATAAAGGTAAATCAAACTTCAGATGAAGATCATAAGTTCAGCATTTTTTGTATATGAGGAAAATAACTCATAAGTGAGTTGATAGCTCCTCAGGAGAACAACAAATAATCTATCTGTGAGGCTAAGATTACAGTTAAGGAAACCTGTAGTACAATTTGTGGAAATAAGGCAAACTCTCAATTATGTGACACTTTTTTGAAGAATTCCAGTATCTAATACATAGACACACCAGGGCCTGGGATCAAGTCATTTAAACTCAATGTCCATTCAGAATGTATAAAATATAGAGTACAGCAAATTATTCCCACTGAAATCTCCATGGGAGGACAGTCATGCCAGCTAGAGAAGTGGAGGTCATAGCTCAACTAATTTCTGATTGTCACAACAAATATGGAAAAGGAAATCTCTAAGATGGTAGTAAATACTTCTATTTTCCCTGGCATTATATCATTTCTCATTTGCCACAGGTTATTGGAATCACTTATCAAATACAGAACATCCTGAGATGGCTACGAGCATAAATTTTGATCCGGCCAATAAGCAGATAATTCAACCCTCCAAGTGAATTTAGGAATGTAGAATGCCAGCGCACTTCATGGTAAATTTAGTTTGAGCATCTTAAAGAGAAAGAATTGTGTGTCATCTGATCTTTGATGGAACTCCTGCTAAAGAATTGAGTGCATGTGTGACAAAAAATACTTTTCAGGAGGTGTAAAATTACCTCTATCTCCCTAATCTTCACATCTATTGAACTTTCAATATAGAAAATAAAAATAAAATACAAATATTCATTGTTTTTGCTTTGTTGGACACTAAAGCAAGGTATATGGGGGCCTACATTGAACACAAGCATTATAGACTAAACTGTATCGCCCCAAGATTCATATGTTGAAGTTCTTACCCCCAGTATGACTATGTTTGGAGATAAGGCCAAATAAAAGGATATAATAAGAGTTTCCTTGGAAGGAAAGTTATGACCAACCTGGAAATCATATTAAAAAGCAGAGACATTACTTTCCCAACAAAGGTCCAACTAGTCAAGGCTATGATTTTCCCAGTAGTCATGTATGGATGTGAGAGTCAGACTATAAAGAAACCTGAGCACAGAATAATTGATGCTTTTGAACTGTAGTGTTGGAGAAGACTCTTAAGAGTACTTGGACTGCAAGGAGATTCAACCAGTCCATCCTAAAGGAAATAAGTCCTGGATATTCATTGGAATGTCTGATGCTGATGCTGAAACTACAATACTTTGGCCACCTGATATACTTTTCATGGAACTAAGATACATATAATTTGTGAGACATTTATTAAGAAAATACAAAATTATATATATGAAATTAGGTACAAAAGTAAATTACTTAGAATAAGATAAAACCAGAAATTATAAACATCAAAAGCTAACAAGTACAATGATCATAACCAAGTATAGAAAAAAATAATTTTTAAGAAAATTTAAGCACTTAATACATGTAAATATTGTCTTTCTTGTGACATTAACTTTGTAATATTTCTATAGATATAACAGACAAAGAGAAATTTCTAGAATGGCTCTTTGAATACTTTTTTGGTAGCTATATGCATACAGCATAATTTCACATAAAGATATAGCCACTGTATTATTGCTATAGTTTTGTGCTCCCACAAACAGGAATTCTGAAATTCTTTTTTGAACAAATTTCATTAAAAAAGAATTTATGTGTATATATGTGATATCTATATATAAATGTGATATATATGTAAAGAATGTGATATATATAAAGTGATATATATAAATATATATAAATATATATTTATATCATATTATATTTATTTATTATATTTTATATTATATTCATATGAATATAATATATAAATATATTATATTTATATTATATATATATATATTTATATAATATATTTATATTATATATGTATTTAATATATATTATATATTATATTATATTATTAATTATAATTAATATAATATATAATATATTTATATATAATATTAATTATAATTAATATTAATATAATTAATTATATTATATATAATATACATATTAATTATAATTATAATATTATATATATTATATATTATATATATAATGTGATATGTATATAAAGTGATATATAAATATATATTAATATTATATTATATATATTCATTTATTATATATTTTATATATTATATTTATATATTATATTTATATCATATATATTATATAATTTATATATATATTATATAATATTTTATATTATATATAATTATTATATATATTATATTATATATATTTATATTATATATATATTATTATATATATAATATATATATATAAAGTGAAAGTGAAGTCTCTCAGTCATGTCTGACTCTTTGTGACCCATGGACTGTAGCCCACCAAGCTCCTCCATCCATGGGATTCTTCAGGCAAGAATACTGGAGTGGGTTGCCATTTCCTTCTCCATATGATATATATATATAAAGAATGTGTCACAAAGTTTTGTGCAAGGTTTTACTGTATCATTAAATTTTTTCATTCTTGTTCTTCTACTTCTAAAATAATATTAAGAGCATTAGCATACTATCTGGCAGAAATATTATGGTAATTTATGGCACAAATCAGCAGCAGAGAGGTATTGTTTACCATCCTCGGCTACACTGAATATCATCATACTCTTTAGTCTTTTAGATAATTTTTTTTAATTGCAAGTGCTAAATTATGTGATATATATAATGTGTATGTGTTAGTCATTCAGTTGTGTCTGACTCTTTGCAATCCCATGGACTACAGCTTCCAGGTTCCTCTGTCTATGGAATTCTCCAGGCTAGAATATACTAGAGTGGGTAGCCCTTTCCTCCTCTAGGGGATCTTCCCAATACAAGGATCAAACCTGGGTTTCCTGCATTGCAGGCAGATTCTTTAGAATCTTAGCCACCAGGGGTCCCTAAAAATGTATATATGTGTATATAATCTAACATATACAAACATGCACACATAGTATTTATAACTTTAAAAGTTGTATTATCAAGTATATTTCTGACAGGAGAGAACTTTTTTGTTTACAATTGATGAGAAACAAATCCCAATTATACTTTTACACACAATGAGTGAACGACATCTGGGCCTCTACGTTTCAACAACTGTTTTAGCTTGTTACTGATATTTTTGAAGTGACAGAAATCATAGTACTTATTCATACCCTGATATAAATACTGACGCTGCTCTTCATGGTGTGGTGATAGGACTATTCTTAGAAGCCATTGCTAAACTACAAGAGTTAGTAGTAATTTAACTTGGAAATGAAACGTCTAAGGAAAGGAGCAGTGGCTGAGCTTTGCTGGAGCAGCCGTGAAGAGAACCCCATGTCCAAGGTAAGAGAAACCCAGGTAAGACTGTAGGCACTGAGAGAGGGCATCAGAGGGCAGACAGATGGAAACCACAATCACAGACAACTAGCCAATCTGATCACATTGACCACAGCTTTGTCTAACTCAATAAAACTAAGCCATGCCGTGTGGGGCCACCCAAGATGGACAGATCATGGTGGAGTGGTCTGACAGAATGTGGTCCACTGGAGAAGGGAATGGCAAACCACTTCAGTATTCTTGTCTTGAGAACCCCACAAATAGCATGAAAAGGCAAAAAGATAGGATATTGAAAGATGAACTCCCCAGGTCGGTAGGTACCCAATATACTACTGGAGATCAGTGGGGAAATAACTTCAGAAAGAATGAAGAGATGGAGCAAAGCAAAAACAACACCCAGTTGTGGATGGAACTGGTGATAGAAGCAAGGTTCAATGCTGTGAAGAGCAATAATGCATAGGAACCTGGAATGTTAGGTCCATGAATCAAGGCAAAATGGAAGTGGTAAAACAGGAGACGGCAGAGTGAATATCAACATTCAAGGAATCAGCGAACTAAGGTAGACTGGAATAGGTGGATTTAACTCAGATGGCCCATTATATCTACTACTGTGGGCAGGAATCCCTTAGAAGAAATGGAGTAGCCATCATGGTCAACAAAAGAGTCCAAAATGCAGTACTTGGATACAATCTCAAAAATGACAGAATGATCTCTGTTCATTTCCAAGGCAAGTCATTCAATACCAGGGTAATCCAAGCCTATGCCCCAACCAGTAACACTGAGGAAGCTGAAGTTGAACAGTTCTATTAAGACCTACAAGACCTTCTAGAACTAACACCCAAAAAAGATGTCATTTTCATTTAGGGAACTGGAATGCAAAAGTAGGAAGTCAAGAAACACCTGGAGTAACAGGCAAATTTGGCCTTGGAGTACAGAATGAAGCAGGGCAAAGGCTAATAGAGTTCTGCCAAGAGAATGCACTGGTCATAGTAAACACCCTTTTCCAACAACACAAGAAAAGACTCTACATATGTACATCACCAGATGGTCAAAACCGAAATCAGATTGATTATATTCTTTGCAGCCAAAGATGGAGAAACTATAAAGTCAGCAAAAACAAGACTGGGAGTGGACTGTGGCTCAGATCATGAACTCCTTATTGCCAAATTCAGACTGAAATGGAAGAAAGTGGAGAAAACCACTATACCATTCAGGTATGACCTAAATCAAATCCCTTATGATTATACAGTGGAAGTGAGAAACAGATTTAAGGGACTAGATCTGACAGAGTGCTTGATGAACTATGGATGGAGTTAGTGACATTATACAGCAGACAGGAATCAAGACCATCCCCAAAAAAAAGAAATGAAAAAAAGCAAAATGGCTGTCCGAGGAGGCCTTACAAATAGCTGTGAAAAGAAGGGAAGCAAAAAGCAAAGGAGAAAAGGAAAAATATACCGATTTGAATGCAGAGTTCAAAAGAATAGCAAGGAGAGTTAAGCAAACTTTCCTCAGTGATAAAGGCAAAGAAATAGAGGAAAACAATAGAATGGGAAAGAGGCAACGACACCCCACTACAGTACTCTTGCCTGGAAAATCCCATGGATAGAGGAGCCTGCTAGGCTGCAGTCCATGGGGTCGTAAAGAGTCAGACAGGACTGAGCGATTTCACTTTCACTTTTCACTTTCATGCATTGGAGAAGGAAATGGCAATCCACTCCAGTACTCTTGCCTGGAGAATCCCAGGGATGGGGGAGCCTGGTGGGTTGCCATCTATGGGGTCGCACAGAGTCAGAAACGACTGAAGTGACTTAGCAGCAGCAGCAGCAGCAGAGATATCTTCAAGATATTTAGATATACCAAGGGAACATTTCATGCAAAGATGGGCTCAATAAAAGACGGAAATGGTAGGGACCTAACAGAAGCAGAGGATATTAAGAAGAGGTGACAAAAATACACAGAAGAATTATACACAAAAGATCTTCCCAACACAGATAATCATGATGGTGTTATCACTCACCTAGAGCCAGACATCCTGGAGTGTGAAATCAAGTGGGCCTTGGGAAGCTATGAACAAAGCTAGTAGAGGCGATGGAATCCCAGTTGAGCTATTTCAAATCCTGGAAGATGATGCTGTAAAAGTGGTGCACTCAATATGCCAACAAATTTGGAAAACTCAGCAGTGGCCACAGGACTGGAAAAGGTCAGTTTTAATTCCAATTTCAAAGAAAGGCATTGCAAAGAATGCTCAAACTACTGCACAATTGCACTCATCTCACACTCTGATAAAGCAATGCTCAAAATTCTCCAAGCCAGGCCTTGGCAACACATGAACCGTGAACTAGCAGATGTTCAAGCTGGTTTTAGAAAAGGCAGAGGAACCAGAGATCAAATTGCCAACATCGCTGGATCATCAAAAAAGCAGGAGAGTTCCAGAACATCTATTTCTGCTTATTGACTATGCTAAAGCCTTTGATTGTGAATCACAATAAACTGTGGAAAATTCTGAAAGAGATGGTAATACCTGACCACCTGACCTGCCTCCTGAGAAACCTATACGCAGGTCAGTAAGCAATAGTTAGAACTGGACATGGAACAACAGACTGGTTCCAAATAGGAAAAGGAATATGTCAAGACTGTATATTGTCATCATGCTTATTTAACTTATATGCAGAGTACATCATGAGAAATGCTGGGCTGGAGGAAGCACAAACTGGAATCAAGATTGCCAGAAGAAATATCAATAACCTCAGATATGCAGATGATACCTCCCTCATGGAAGAAAGTGAAGAAGAACTAAAGACCCTCTTGATGAAAGTGGAAGAAGAGAGTGAAAAAGTTGGCTTAAAGTTCAACATTCAGAAAACTAAGATCATGGCTTCCAGTCCCATCACTTCATGGCAAATAGTTGGGGAAACAGAGGAAACAGTGGCTGACTTTATTTTTCTGTGCTCCAAGATCAGTGCAGATGGTGATTGCGGCCATGAAATTAAAAGATGCTTATTCCTTGGCAGGAAAGTTATGACCAAATAGACAGCAAATTAAAAAGCTGAGACATTACTTTGTCAACAAAGATCCATCTATTCAAGGCTATGGTTTTTCCAGTGGTCATGTATGGATGTGAGAGTTGGAATATAAAGAAAGCTGAGCGCTGAAGAATTGATGCTTTTGAACTTTGGCATTGTAGAATACTCTTGAGAATCTCTTGGACAGCAAGGAGATCCAACCAGTCCATCCTAAAGGAGATCAGTCCTGGGTGTTAATTGGTAGGACTGATTTTGAAGCTGAAGCTCCAATACTTTGGCCACCTGATGCGAAGAGCTGACTTATTTGAAAAGACCCTGATGCTAGGAAAGATTGAGGGCAGGAGGAGAAGGGAACGACAGAGGATGAGATGGTTGGATGGCATCACTGATTCAATCGACATGGGTTTAGGTGGACCCCAAGAGTTGGTGACGGACAGGGAGGCCTGGCATGTTGAAGTTCAAGGGGTGGCAAAGGGTTGGACACGACTGAGCGACTGAACTGAACTGAATTCAGCTTTTCCATAGATAGATCTCTATGTTCAAGGAGGGGAAAGAAGGGACTACAGAGAGGGGCAACAGTATTAAAATGTATATTAAATGTATTTATTTGAAAAAATTAAAAATATTTGACAAAAAGAATGTAATGTAAACTTCTCTCCCAAAGTCTTACAATCGGTACAAATACGGGCTTCTGAAACTTATTTGCCTCCTGGTAAATTTACCTCTGTATATAGTTATTCTTTCTGCTTAAAATAGTCAGTGGTTTTACCTTCATGAAAATGAACCCTGATTCTAAGAGACGCAGGTTTACTATATATATCTTGTTCAGTTGCTAAGTCATGTCAGACTCTTTGTGACCCCATGAACTGCAGCATGCCAGGCTATGCTTCATCACTATCTCTCAGAGTTTGCTCAAACTAATATCCAACTAAATATTGGTGATGCCATCCAACCACCTCATCATCTGTTGCCCTTTTCTCTTCCTGCCCTCAATCTTTCCCAGGATCAGGGTCTTTTCCAATGAGTTGGCTGTTCGCATCAGGTGGCCAAAGTATTGGATCTTCAGCATCAGTCCTTCCAATGAATATTCAAGGTTGATTTCCTTTAGGATTGACTGGTTTGATCTCCTTGCTGTCAAGGTACTCTCAAGAGTCTTCCCCAACACCACAATTCAAAAGCATCAATTCTTCTGCAATCAGCCTTCTATATGGTCCAACTTTCACATCTTCACAGGACTACTGGAAAAACCATAGCTTTGACTATAAAATTGTCAGCAAAGTGATGTCTTTGCTTTGAATATGCTGTCTAGGTTTGTCACTTCCTTCCAAGAAGCAACTGTCTTCTAATTTCATGGCTGTAGTAATTTTGGAGCCCAAGAAAAGAAAATCTGTCACTGCTTCCACTTTTTCCTGGGACAGGATGCCATGATTTTAGTTTATTTTTAACGGTGAGTTTTTAGCCACTCTCCTCCTTCACCTCAAGAAGCTTTTTATTTCCTTTTGTTTCTGCCATTAAAGTGACATCATCTGCATATTTGAGGTTGCTGAGGTTTCTCCCAGCAATTCTGATTCCAGCTTGTAACTCATCCAGCCTGGCATTTCGCATGATGTACTCCACATATGATGTAGTCATTTTGAGGGGAGATGAGATGGAGCCTGTGTCCTGAGGAAATGCATATACTGGCTCATGGAACTAGTGAAGAGACACTAAAGGAAGATGCTTCCCAGGTGGTGCTGGTGGTAAAGAACTCGCCTGCCAATGCAGGAGACACGGGTTTGATCCCTGGGTCGGGAAAATCCCCTGAGGGTGGCATGGCAACCCACTGCAGTATTCTTGCCTGGAGAATCCACATGGGCAGAGGAACCTGGTGGGCCACAGTCCATAGGGCCACAAAGAGGTGGACATGACTGAAGCGACTTAGCACAGCACAGCACTCCAAATATACGTTAGGTAAACAGGGTGACAATATACAGCCTTGTCTTACTCTTTTCCCAAATTGAACCAGTCAGTTGTTTCAGTAAGGTTCTAACTGTTGCTTCTTTACCTGCATACAGGTTTCTCAGGAGACAGGTAAGATGGGTCTGGTATTCTCATCTCTTGAAGAATTTTCCACAGTTTGTTGTGATCAGTAGAGTCAAAAGCTTTTGCACAGTCAATGAAACAGTAGATATTTTCTGGAATTCTCTTGCTTTCTCCATGATCTAATGAATGTTGGCAATTTGATCTCTGGTTCCTCTGCCTTACACTGGTTCCTGTAGGTCTTACACTTCAATAAAATTAATTTTTGAAACACCTATGGCTATCTCAATTAAAATAAAAGCATACTCCTTTTTCTTTATTTTTTAATAGGAGGATGATTGCTTTATAATATTGTGTTGGTGTCTGCCATACATCAACATGAATCAGCACAGGTGCACATATGTCCCCTCCCTCCTGAATCCCCCTCCCATCTCCCACCCTACCCCACCCCTCTAAGTTGTCACAGAGCCCTGGGTTGAGCTCCCTGTGTCACACAGTAAATTCCCACTTGCTATCTGTTTTACATATGGTATTATATATGTTTCCATACTCTTCTCTCAATTCATCCCACCTTCTATTTCCTCCACTGAGTCCCTAAGTCTTTTCTCTATGTCTAAAAGCAATCTTTTCAGCATGGTTTAGAATGCTCTGTCAGATGTGTCCTATTCTTTTCCAAACTTATGTTTGGAAACATGCTCACTATACACTACTAACATTGATCTTCCTTCTCTTGCTCAAATTTGGCAAACCAATTCCCACCCAAAAAGCTATTATTCCTGAGAACCACAGTCATATTTTTCCAGTAGAGTAGGTACCAACCATTTGTGGCAATTTGATTTTAAATTAATCTAAAAAAATTAAAATTCATTTTCTCAGCCAAATTGCCATATTGCTAATGCCAATTGTTACACATGACTAATGGCTTCCATTTTAGACAGCACGTTTTGAACATTTTCATCCTTGCCAAATCCCACTGGACAGTGTTGTCCTCAAATGTTCTGCCAGATATTTTCATGCTGATTCACTGTAATCACTTCCCATGAAGTATATCTAGTTGCTGTACTTATTGCTGGCATTCCTTCCAGAAACTAGTTTTCAAATAACATTTTTCCCTCTTTGCCATATTACTATCTGAATATTTATTTCCATATATGATTATTTGTATATTAATTTGTTGCTTTTTATTTTGATTAGTGGATATGCAGGTTTCTACGTGAGAAATATATTTCCAGCATATTCATGATTATTGCCTGGTACATATCATATGTACAAAATTATTTGTGGATAACTAAAATAATGAAAGAAAAATGAACCAATTTATTATCTTGTTACTTATAAACAGGAGATAATGCTTTCAGACAAAAAGAACATGGCAGCTTATAAAGTTGAGGTCGTCAAGCACATATCTGGTACTGTAGAAAACTGAACCAGCCTAAAGAATTTGTTAAGTAGCTTAAGATGTAAATCATGAATTCAAACTCAAATTTGAGGCCCTGAGAAAATATATTTTTAAAAAAACAGCAAAATAATAGTTATTAATTATATTCATCCCCAAATTATTTTTGTTTCATTAGTTTTATCTGACAAACTTTTTTCAATGCCTATGATAAATTTTCTCACTGTTTGGTAATCGTTAGCAAACTTTTTCTGTATTGATTCAATACATAAAATTAAATGCAATTTTCTCTTGTTCTATTACTAAATAATACACACTTAAATATTATTAGGATAAATTATATTTTTTGTTGTTGTTCAGTCACTCAGTTGTGAGTGACTCTTTGATACCCCATGAACTGCAGCATGCCAGGCCTTGCTGTCCCTCAGTATCTCATGGGGCTTGCTCAAACTCACATCCATTGAGTCAGTGATGCCATCCAACCATCTAATCCTCTGTTGCCCTCTTCTCCTCCTGCCCTCAATCTTTCCCAGTATCGGGGTTTCTTCCAGTGAGTTGCCTTTTTGCAATAGGTGACTAAAGTATTGGAGCTCCAGCTTTAGCATCAGTCCTTCTAATGAATATTCAGGGTTGATTTCCTTGATCTCCTTGCTGTCCAAGGGACTCTCAAGAGTCTTTTCCAACACCACAGCTCAAAAGCCTCAATTCTTCAGCACTCAGGCTTATTTATGGGTCCAATTCTCACATCCATACATGGGCTTCCCTAGTGGCTCAGACAGTATAGAATCTGCCTACAATGCAGGAGACTCTGGTTCAATATATGGGTAGGGAAGATTCCCTGGAAAGGTAATGACCAGCCACTGCAATATATTTGAGTAGAGGATTCCATGGACAAAGAAGCCTGGTGGGCAGCAGTTCATGGCACTGCAAAGAGTCAGACACAATCGGGCAGTTATCTTCATTAGCTCATTTGAAAGAAAATGAAATTGTCCCCAGTTTTCATTAAACGTTCATTTTAGTATGAGATGATACTTATTTAGTCCTTGCTATAAAAGAGACACTGTGATTGGGCAATTGTTTGTTTATACACCTTACTATTTTTTCCTGTGTCCCTTTCTACACTTGCTACATAATGGTATGTTACTATCTTTCAAAGCCACTACCAAATATTACCTCCTCAATGAAACAATACAGGCAGAATGGACTTTTTCCTTCATCAGCACATACAGAAAAAAAAATTGTTATTCCTGAATATATGTTTTTACTATTTACTTATTTAATGGTAAATATTACTCTAGATTGTAAGAAATTTAACAGTAATGAATATGTCCTATGAATCTATTTATTTTTCATGATCTGCACATAGTAATAAGTCTGTAATAACTTTTGCTATATCCAATGCTAATGCATTCAGTTCAGATCAGTCTCTCAATCGTGTCTGACTCTTTGCGACCCCATGAATCACAGCATGCCAGGCCTCCCTGTCCATCACCAACTCCCGGAGTTCACCCAAATTCATGTGCATCGAGTCAATGATGCCATCCAGCGATCTCATCCTCTGTCGTCCCCTTCTCCTCCTGCTCCCAATCCCTCTGAGCAACAGGGACTTTTTCACTGAGTGAACTCTTTGCCTGAGTTGGCCAAAGTATTGGATTTTCAGCCTCAGCATCAGTCCTTCCAATGAACACCCAGGACTGATCTCCTTTATAATGGACTGGTTGGATCTCCTTGCAGTCCAAGGAACTCTCAAGAGTCTTCTCCAACACAACAGTTCAAAAGCATCAATTCTTCGGTACTCAGCTTTCTTCACAGTCCAACTCTCACATCCATACATGACCACAGGAAAAACCATAGCCTTGACTAGACGGACCTTTGTGGCAAAGTAATATTTCTGCTTTTTAATATGCTATCTAGGTTGGTCATAACTTTCATTCCAAGGAGTAAATGTCTTTTAATTTCATGGATGCAATCACCATCTGCACTGATCTTGGAGCCCCCAAAAATAAAGTCTGACACTGTTTCCACTGTTTCCCCATCGATTTCCCAGGAAGTGATGGGACCAGATGCATGATCTTAGTTTTCTGAATGTTGAGCTGTAACCCAACTTTTTCACTCTCCTCTTTCACTTTCATCAAGAGGCTTTTTAGTTCCTCTTCACTTTCTGCCATAAGGGTGGTGTCATCTGCATATCTGAGGTTATTCAGATATCTCCCAGCAATCTTGATTCCAGCTTGTGCTTCTTCCAGCCCAGCGATTCTCATGATGTACTCTGCATAGAAGTTAAATAAGCAGGGTGACAATATTCAGCCTTGATGTACTCCTTTTCCTATTTGGAACCAGTCTGTTGTTCCATGTCCAATTCTAACTGTTACTTCCTGACCTGCATACAGGTTTCTCAAGAGGCAGGTCAGGTGGTCTGGTATTCCCATCTCTTTCAGAATTTACCACAGTTTATTGTGATCCACACAGTCAAAGGCTTTGGCATAGTCAATAAAGCAGAAATAGATGTTATTTCTAGAATTCTCTTGCTTTTTCGATATTCCAGCGGATGTTAGCAATTTGATCACTGATTCCTCTGCCTTTTGTAAAACCGGTTTGAACATCTGGAATTTCACTGTTCAGGTATTGCAGAAGCCTCGCTTGGAGAATTTTGAGCATTACTTTATTAACGTGTGAGATGAGTGCAATTGTGCAGTAGTTTGAGCATTCTTTGGCATTGCCTTTCTTTGGAATTGGAATGAAAACTGACCTTTTCCAGTCCTGTGGCCACTGCTGAGTTTTCCAAATTTGCTGGCATATTGAGTGCATTACTGCTATAGCAAATAGGTGTACACAGAGTTTTAAGACAAAAAACTATAAGGAAGACAGCTTAATATCTAATAAACACTTCACTACATGATGTATTTAATTATATATTTAATATCTATTGCATGTGAAAGCTCTCATTATATTCATTAATAAAATTTTCTTTTCTTCAGAAACGTCTTCAGATGTTGTATTTCTTTGATAAATTTTAAACAAAGAGAATTGTTTATATATTTCCTAATTATAGGAAATTAATACCATGAACTGTATTAATTTTTCACTGAAAGACAGAACAAAATTGCCTCCTATCAGCTCTCTTATTTATGGGAAATGCTATTATATAAAAATTTAGGATACAATATCCATAAGGATATTAGGTACATAGACATTCTCACCTTGCCAAGCTATTGCATGAGAAACTTAATTACGAAAATAACAATGTTCATGTCATCCATGGGTAAGAGAACATAAGAATTCCAAGTATTGCTATTTTTATGATTTTCCAAATATAAGCCTTATTTTAGTTTTAGGGGTCAGAGTAACAGGCAAATTTGGCCTTGTAATACGGAATGAAGCAGGGCAAAGACTAATAGAGTTTTGCCAAGAAAATGCACTGGTCATAACAAACACCCTTTCCAACAACACAAGATAAGACTCTATACATGGACATCACCAGATGATCAACACCAAAATCAGATTGATTATATTCTTTGCAGCCAAAGATGGAGAAGCTCTATACAGCCAACAAAAACAAGACCAGGAGCTGACTGTGGCACAGATCATGAACTCCTTATTGCCAAATTCAGACTTAAATTGAAGAAACTAGGGAAAACCACTAGACCATTCAGGTATGACCTAAATCAAATACCTTATGATTATACAGTGGAAGTGAGAAATAGATTTAAGGGCCTAGATCGGATAGATAGAGTGCCTGATGAACTATGGAATGAGGTTTGTGACACTGCACAGGAGACAGGGATCAAGACCATCCCCATAGAAAACAAATGCAAAAAAGCAAAATGGCTGTCTGGGGAGGCCTTACAAAGAGCTGTGAAAGAAGAGAAACAAAAAGCAAAGGAGAAAAGGAAAGATATAATCATCTGAATGCAGAGTTCCAAAGAATGGCAAGAAGAGATAAGAAAGCCTTCTTCAGTGATCAATGCAAAGAAATAGAGGAAAACAACAGAATGGGAATGACTAGAGATCTCTTCAAGAAAATTAGAGATACCAAGGGAACATTTCATGCAAAGATGGGCTCAATAAAGGACAGAAATGGTATGGACTAACAGAAGCAGAAGATATTAAGAAGAGATGTCAAGAATACACAGAAGAATTGTACAAAAAAGATCTTCACGACCCAGATAATCACGATGGTGTGATCACTCGCCTAGAGCCAGACATCCTGGGATGTGAAGTCAAGTGGGCCTTAGAAAGCATCACTACGAACAAAGCTAGTGGAGGTGATGGAATTTCCAGTTGAGCAAATGCACATCCTGAAAGATGATGCTGTGAAAGTGCTGCACTCAATATGCCAGCAAATTTGGAAAATTCAGCAGTGGCCACAGGACTGGAAAAGCTCAGTTTTCATTTCAATCTCAAAGAAAGGCAATGCCAAAGACTGCTCAAACGACCACACAATTGCACTCATCTCACATGCTAGTAAAGTAATGCTCAAAATTCTCCAAGCCAGGCTTCAGCAATACTTGAGCCGTGAACTTCCTTATGTTCAAGCTGGTTTTCGAAAAGGCAGAGGAACCAGAGATCAAGTTGCCAACATCCGCTGGATCCTGGAAAAAGCAAGAGAATTCCAGAAAAACATCTATTTCTGCTTTATTGACTATGCCAAAGCCTTTGACTGTGTGGATCACAATAAACTGTGGAAAATTCTGAAAGAGATGGGAATACCAGATCACTTGATCTGCCTCTTGAGAAATTTGTATGCAGGTCAGGAAGCAACAGTTAGAACTGGACATGGAACAACAGACTGGTTCCAAATAGGAGAAGGAGCACATCAAGGCTGTATATTGTCACCCTGCTTATTTAACTTCTATGCAGACTACATCATGAGAAACACTGGGCTGGAAGAAGCACAAGCTGGAATCAAGATTGCCAGGAGAAATATCAATAACCTCAGATATGCAGATGACACCACCCTTATGGCAGAAAGTGAAGAGGAACTAAAAAGCCTCTTGATGAAAGTGAAAGTGGAGAGTGAAAATGTTGGCCTAAAGCTCAACATTCATAAAACGAAGATCATGAAATCCGGTCCCATCACTTCATGGGAAATAGATTGGGAAACAGTGTCAGACTTTATTTTTGGGGGGCTCCAAAATCACTGCAGATGGTGACTGCAGCCATAAAATTAAAAGACGCTTACTCCTTGGAAGGAAAGTTATGACCAACCTAGATAGCATATTCAAAAGCAGAGATATTACTTTGCCAACAAAGGTTCGTCTAGTCAAGGTTATGGTTTTTCCTGTGGTCGTGTATGGGTGTGAGAGTCGGATTGTGAAGAAGGCTGAGTGTGGAAGAATTGATGCTTTTGAACTGTGGTGTTGGAGAAGACTCTTGAGAATCCCTTGGACTGCAAGGAGATAAAACCAGTCCATTCTGAAGATGGTCAGCCCTGGGATTTCTTCAGAAGGAATGATGCTAAAGCTGAAGCTTCAGTACTTTGGCCTCCTCATGGGAAGAGTTGACTCATTGGAAAAGACTGATGCTGGGAGGGATTGGGGGCAGGAGGAAAAGGGGACGACAGAGGATGAGATGGCTGGATGGCATCACTGACTCTATGGACATGAGTCTGGGTGAACTCCGGGAGTTGGTGATGGACAGGGAGGCCCGGCGTGCTGTGATTCATGGGGTCGCAAAGTGTCGGACACGACTAAGTGACTGAACTGAATGACATTAAAAATTTTTTAATTAATAGAGACCTGAATTCCAATGTAGAATTTATAATAAATATCAAATCAATATTTTTAAAACAAAAAATCAAATATATCCTCTTATAAACATCAAATTTTATCATTTAGACTATGATACAGATAGCATAAAAAATCATGAAAAATTCAGGAGTTATTTTCAGTTTTACATAATATTTGTTTTTGGTAGGCATTTGTTATAAAAGGAAGTTGTTACTGTCCTCAACGTTGCAGCCAATGTAACTGGAGATACAATTTTATCATGCTTTTATTCCTCTGGTAACACAGTTTTATCTCTACCACAACTACTTGCTTGTATTTCCCAAGTCAATTATTTGCTTGGCACATCATACATATACTTTCAAATCCCTCAGCATGCAATTCTACTAGGGTACCTGACACTGGTAATCCAGTACTGAAAGCTTTCTTCATCACTGGCTGAATGAGATGGATAAGGGGAGAGGAGTTGAAGTAAAACTAATCCTAAACTCATTCATCTTCCCACCTTACAAGATAGTTTTTTTCTCATGAGTGCTTTAATAAATGTGATTTTAATAGGGGTATTCTGTCCAAACAGAGATAAATAATATGCTATTGTTTTTAGTCTGGTTTAAATAAGTACAATAATTATCAAAATTATAAAGTGATTAGATAATAAAAACTTATTTACAAGCTACAAATCTATTTTTATAATATCTAACAGTAAGTCCACAATTAAGTGTTCAATGAAAGGAAAAAAAAATTAAGTGGAAATTTAGGAAGAAAGAAAAGAAAGTATGTCATATATTTAAGCTAATTTCATGAAATATTTTGTTAATTCCATATGAAAATAATCATTGCTAATTTCTTCATAATAATTGTTATGTACCAAATGTGTTTAAGAGGTACTGTAATTGTGATTAGTCGTCACTCTCACACAAATCTTTGCTTGTCTATTTGTAGTCAGGGTGGTAAAGATAGCAAAGCAATGTAAACTCTGGATATTTTTCATAGATGTCAAGTAAAATACATCTCTGCTAAGCTGCTAAGTCGCTTCAGTTGTGTCCGACTCTGTATGACCCCATAGACGGCAGCCCACCAGGCTTCCCCATCCTTGGGATTCTCCAGACAAGAACACTGGAGTGGGTTGCCATTTCCTTCTCCAATGCATGAAAGTGAAAAGTGAAAGTGAAGTCACTCAGTCGTGTCCGATTCCTAAGGACCCCATGGACTGCAGCCTACCAGCCTCCTCCATCCATGGGATTTGCCATGCAAGAGTACTGGAGTGGGTTGCCATTGCCTTCTCCACTAACATCCAAATTGTGTTTTTAAGTTTGAATAAATATTTTAAGTCATCCAAATATTATCCTTCTTACAGGAAATGTCATATGACTCAGACTAAATAATAACGTTACTACTGCATGCTTATTCACTGTTAGACACTAAAGAGTTAAGAAGACCTAATTAAAATACCTCTCAGTGTGGTATCTTCTGAAGTACTTTATTTAGGTCATAAACTTTGCACTTAACCCATAATTTAAAATCTATGTGTCATGCAATTGTGTTTGCCAAAACACCAAGCCAATTCATGGCAAGAAAATTTTAGATGGACACTAAGCTGTTTTTGGTTTTTGATTATATTTTTTGCTATTATAAACAATGTGATAAACATCCTTATGCATGTTTGCTATATCACATAACCAATAATTTCTATAAATATAAACCAAAGAGTGACATTCAATGTAAATTATATACATGTTCAACTTTATGAGGTCAAATTGTTTTCCTAAGTGTCTACACCAATTTATACTTCTATCAATGATGTAGTATACAAAATTCATGGGGATCTATAATTTCACCAACATTTAGCTTCACAAATGTATTCACTTTTTGTCAGCTGAAAAAGATTAAAATTATATCTCATTTTACAATATTGTTCTGGTTACTAGTGAGGATAAACATTTATATATTTAATCAACAAATTTTTCTACTTCATGAAATGACTGTTCTCAAGTTTTGCTCATTTTACTGTTGTATTTTGAAATTTTTATTGATACAATTTTTTAAATATTTTTGATGTAAATTCATTGTCAATTTATGGTGATTTTGAAGCACACTGTTTCTTGACTCAAATACTTCAACTTTTAATTATTTTTTTTTTAATTCAATAATAAGAAAACTGAAAATGTGTCCAATACAGGGGAGTAGGAAAACCTTGAGTTTACCTTTTTCTGTGGGCACACCACAATTACAGCTATTTCCAGAGTGCATATCTATGATAATGACCTAAAAACTAGCTGAAAAGATTCTCCACAGCTAAAGATATAAAGAAGGAACCACAATACTATGAGTAAAAGGGGCAGAGATGTGGTATAGTCAAGACCGTATCTTCAAGCTGGCAACTCACAAACAAAGGATAATCACAATTGCAGTGGTTCTTCCCAAGGAGTGAGAGATCCAAGCCCCACATTTGGCTTCTAACCCCAGGGTCCTGAACTAGGAAGCTGAGCCTTCAGAACATCTTGCCCTGAAGGCCAGCGGGGCTTTCATATGAGAGAGCTAGAGTGCTGTGCTAAACAGCAACTCCACTCTTAAAGGGCATATGCAAAATCTCCCATCCTCTGATCCTAGCACAGAGGTAGTAATTTGAAAGGAGTCTGGGTCAGAAACACCTGCTGATCTTGGAGAGTCCCCTGGAGAAGCAGGAGGCAATCAGTGCTCCTCCTGGGGACACAGACATTTATGGCAGCAATTTTGGTAGGCTCATTCTACTACAAGGACACTTGTCTAGAAAGCACCATTTTGGAGTCCTCCCTCTAGCTTATTAGTGTCAGTAACTTAACCCATCCACTAGCAGGCTAGCAGGAGCCCCAAGATGACCAAAACTGCAGCCAGCTGTTTGAGGATCAGTTCTTGCCCACCAGAGTACAGGCAGTCACTACTTGAGGTAGGGCCTGGCAACCAACGGGGCCGGGGGCAACCAGCATACAACTGTGCCCATTGTAGTCAGCCCTGTCACAACAGAAGGGTCCATGCAGCCTACATGGGGGCACACTAGAGCATATATCTATGGTGAACAGACGAGAGTGTGTTGCTGGGTCCCATTGTGCATCTCCTACATAAAACCACTCCTCCAAAATTGGGAAATGTAACTTATTACCTTATACATAAAAATGAACAGAGACTGAGGTAAAAGAAGAATATGTTCCACATTAAGAGATAAGACAATACCCTAGAAGAAAAAACAATTTGAAATGGAGATAAGCAATCCACCTGATAAACAGTTCAAGGAAATGATTTTAAAAGATGCTCAATGAACCCAGGAGAAGAATATATGAACATAACAAGATGTTTAATAAAGAAGCATAAAATATAGAAGATTGCTTTTTGGGGAGTCAAATTGCTTGTTATGTCCAACTCTTTGCAACCCCATGAACTGCAGCCCTCCAGGCACCTCTGTCCATTGGATACTCCAGGCAAGAATACTGGGATGGGTTGCCATTCCCTTCTCCAAGGGATCTCCCTGACCCAGGGATTGAATCAAGGTCTCCTGCACTGCAGATGGATTCTTCACCACTAGCTCAACAAAGATCCAAACAGAGCTAATACTTTAACTGAAATTTTAAAATATGCTAGAAGGAATCAACAGTAGATTAGAAGACAAAGATGAACAGATCAGTGATATGGAAGACAAAGTAGTGGAAATTATCTAAACTGAACTGGAGAAAAAAAAAAACTTAAAAAAAAACCATGGTCTTAAAGACCTCTGGACAACATCAAACATACTAACATTAGCATTACAGGAGTCCTGAAGGAAAAAGAGAGAGAGAGAACACTTATTTGAAGTGTTCTAAAAAAATTCCTAACCTTGGGAAGTGCCTCCAAGCCCAGGAGGCACTTAGAGAACCAAACAAGACGAAACCAAAGATCTCTACATCAAACACATAATAATTAAAATTGCAAAAATTAAAGATATAGACTCTTAAAGCAGTGGGAGAAAAGCAACTAGTAACATATATGGAAATTCCCAAAAGACTATCAGCCAACTTTTCAGCATAAACTCCATGAAAGTGATAAAAGGGAAAAACCCACAAATAAAAATACACAACCCAGAAAGGCTATAGAGTATTATGAATTCAGAATTCAATTCAGAATTCATTGAAAATGGAAGGAGAAATGCTTTTATAGACAAGTAAAAGCTAAGAGTTCAGCACCATTAAACCAGCTTTACAAGAAATGTTATAGTGGCTTCTCTAAGCAGAAAAAAAAATACTACAACTAGATAAACAAAATTATTAAAGAAAAAAGTCTCACTGTTAAAGACAAAATACAGTAGAACAGCTATTTATAAAGCCAATAGTAATATAAATATTTACAAAGACAAAAGTAGTAATACCATCTTTATTTACAATAAGTAGTAAATGGATACACAGAAATTGTAAAATATGATGCCAAAAACATTACATATATGGGCAAAGTAAAATTTAAGATTATCTATCTATCTATATATCATGGTAACAACAAACCAAAAATATATGGTAGATACAAAGGAAAGAGTAAAGAATCCAAACACCACTAAGAATAACTATGAAAACACAATGGAAGACAGTGGGGAAAAAAAAAAAAAACAGAAAACTATAAAACCAGTCACAAAACATTTAACAAAAGTACAGTACCTATCAATAATTACTTTAAGTGTAAATGGTTGAAATTCTCCAATCAGAAGACAAAGTGGTTGATTGGATTAAAAAAACAAGACACATAAATATGCTTTCTACAAGACATTCACTTTGGATCTAAAGATACACATATTGAAACTAGGGAATGGGAAACATTATACAAGATGGAAATGAAAGAAAAATAGGGTAGTAATAGTTAAAAGACAAAATAGACTATAGAACGATAGCAAAAGACAAAGCAAGACATGGCATAATGATAAAGGGATCAATCCAACAGGAAGATACAGCAATTGTAAAAATATACAAACCCCAAAAAGTATACCTATATACTAAGCAAATATTAACAAACATTGAGAAATTGACAGTAACACAATAATAGCTAAGAATTTTAATACCCCACTTATGTCAAGGAACAGATCATCCAGACAGAAAGTGAATACAACCTACTTTCAATGACACATTACATCAGGAAAAATTAATAGATGTATATAAAACATTCCATCCAAACACAGCAGAATATGCAGTCTTTTCAAGTGTACATGGATACCTCTATGACAGATGAATGCTGGCCACAAAACAAGTCTCACTAAATTTAAACTTATCAACAATGTGACATTAGAATTCAACTATAAGGGGGGAAAATGCAAAAAACACAAACATGCAGAGGCTGATAAACAACTGATAAGGTACTGAAGAAATCGAAGACAGAATTAAAATCAAAAGAAAACATGGAGGCAAGTGAAAAAGACATCAAAAGGGTCCAAAATCTATGAGACAAAAAGTGAAAGCAGTTCCAAGAGAGATGTTTATAGCAATAAAAGTCTACATCAGGAAACAAAAAAAAATGTAAATAGTCTAACCTTAAACTTAAAGGAACTAGAAAAAGAAGAAGAAACTCAAAATTAGTACATGGAAAAACAAAAGATCAGAGAAGAAGTAAATAAATTTACCTAGAAGAAATAGATAAGTTCCATGAAATGTACAGTTTCCTAAGATTTAATCAGGACAAACAGAAAATATAAACAGGTCAAAAAACAGTTTGAAATTTGAATCAATAATGAAAACTTCCCAACAAAGAAAACTCCAGGACTAGAAAGCCTACATAAGGGATGAGAAACAGCATAGATTTTACATTAATTAAAGGATAATAAGTAAATGTTACAAACAACTTTAAAGAATATGTTCTATCATTTAGATAAGATGGGGAAACTCCTTGAAAGATCCAAACTACCTATGGACTTACTAAGAAAAAAACATATAGCATGAGTAGCCTCATATCTACTATAGAAATTGAAATTTTAACAAAATCCTTCATACTGAAAACTTCACACCTAGATGTTGCCACCAGTTGATACTGCCAAGTATTTGAGGGGTAAATAGTATGAAATCCATGCAAATTTTTCCAGAGATGACAAGGAAGGAATACTCGGTAGTTATCCCAAAATGTCAGAATTACCCAGATACCAAACAAGAAAAGTGGACTACAAACCAATATCTTCATAACACTTGTGCAAAATTTCTAAAGATGTTCTTAACATCTTGAATGAACCAATGTATAAAAGGGAAATATATTTGGAACTGGGATTTCTCAGAGAATTGGTATGTTTGTTTAACATTTAAAATCAAGAAATAAAAATTGACCAAAGAAAAATACAATTGACCATGTTGAAAATTTACCAAGAAAAACCATATGCTCCTCACAAAATAGGTAGAAAAGACATTTTTCAAAATCCAACATTCATTCCTGATAAAAGATCTCAGCGCACTAGAATTTGAAGTGATCTTCTTTTACATGACCAAAAAAAAAAAAAAATCTGTGAGTTAAGATCAGACAAAACGATAAATGACTGAATGTTTTTCTGCTAAAATCACAATACAAAAAGGGTGCCTGCTCTCACCACATCTATTCATCAATGTACTGAATTTTAGCCAGTGCAGTAAAGCAAGAAAAAGAAAACAAGCATCTGATTTGAAAGAAAAGCATTAAAATGTGTCAAGATACCTATATCATTATCTGTGTAGACAATCCAATGGAAAGTACAAAAAATCTACTAGAACAAGTAATTATATTTGGTGATGTTGTATAATATAAAGTTAGTTTATTAAAGTAATTTTCATTCTATTTACTACCAACAAACATTTGGTCATTGGAATTAAAAAAAAAAATAATACCACCAAAATAACCTCAAAATATAAAATACTTACAGATCAACCTGAAATACTTAATGATCAATTGATTAGAACTGAAAAGATAAGTATGTAAAATACAACAACCATTCCTGATCAAAGATTTATACAAACTAGAAAGGAACTTCCTAAACAAGATAAAAAGCCATATGAGAAATCCACAGCTGCCACTTTAATTTATTTATATAATTTATTTAATTTATTTAAATAATTAAATTTATTTAATGGTAAAAAACAGAATGATACTACCCTAGTAGCAAATAAGGATATCAACTCTCATGATGTCCATTGATCTTGTTATATGTGTATACACATATGCACATAAATTATGTTACCCACATTGCCGGGATCCAGCTCCAGTAGGATCCAAGTGTACCCTCAGGATGAACGGCGTCAGCGAATGAATGACACAGGGAGGCCAAGCTTCTGTGAGTGAGGCCCGTAACTTTATTTTCAAAAGGAGCTTTTATACCCTGACTTGTACACAGAGGGAAATATAAGATGCAAGGTCATACAGAGTCAGCCCAAACACTCCAGCAGTTTTGTCCTTATCAAAACCAGGATTTTTTTCTGTATGCCTTTCCATAAACAAGGGTCTTATGCTATGTACATTATCTTCTGGCCTGGAGGCCTATTGACATTTTATGACCCTTTTTTGATAAAGGTTGATCAACCAGAAAACTTGTTTTTCCTTGAAGTGTTTTTTCTTTTTATTTCTAATCTGTGTCAGCCTCAGAAAGTACTAAACAGAGTTACATTCTCACGGAGCAAAGGTGCAGTGGGTCACAACAAAGAAAGAACTTATTAGCTCAAAGGTCTGATGTGGTTAATACCAAGGCTACTACTTGTTTTTCTTACATTCCAACTACATTAACTAACGCACTCCCAGGTGCACAATGGATAAGAGATAGGGGAACTTGGCAGCAAGCATTGGCCCAATAATGAAGCCCTTTACCAGTACTTTTCTAATAAATTTTCACCCCTTAGAGAGTTCTATGCCCATTAGGACTTTTAGATTGTTTAGGCTTCCCATGCCTTTCATGGTTGGGAAGTTGTTAACAATCATGTGCATTAGTTGTAAGAGTAAGGAAAAACCTGTCAAGCAAGCTAGAATGCCAACAGAGGGGTTAGAATAGAAATATTCCTTTGATGCCCAGGAGACTTATCAACTTAGAGCCTTAAGTTGATTTTCTCCAGAGAAAGGTGGTTGGGGATAGCCCCCTGCTAATATCAGAAGAGTGGTTGAAAGGCATAGTATAGTAAACAGTAGACAAATTTTGGTTTTGGGGTAGATGTTCAAGCAGGTCCAGGGAATCCCTCGAGTCCTGATCTGCTTTTGCCTGTCAGGTCTTTCCCGCATGACCTTTGTCATGGGTGGGATCTCCCATGGTGGCTCCCGGCACCACATCATATGTAACATGAACATAATGTATATATTATATATGCCTATATTATAGAAAATGTTTCTCTGGTGGCTCAGATGATAAAGGATCTGCCTGCAATGCAGAAGACCCAGGTTTAATCCCTGGGCTGGGAAGATCCCCTGGACAAGAAATGGCAATCCACTCCAGTATTCTTGCCTAGAGAATCCATGGACAGAGGAACTAGCAGGCTCCATGGGGTCACAAAAAGTCAGACACAATTGAGTAACTAACACTTTATGACACAAAATTTATAACTGATCTTTGATCAATAAGTATAATCTAAGAAATATAAGAATTTATTTTCCACTAATAAAGTAATAATAACTATAGATAGTAAGTAGATACATGGACTTAGAAAAAAGTAACCATGCTACAAAATATTCTTTCTGTATACAGTGTTTGGGGCTTCCTGGGTGGCTCAGTGGTAAAGAATTGACTGTCAAGTGGGAGAGACAGGTTCCATCCCTAGGTCAGGAAGATGCCCTGGAGGAGGAAATAGGAAGTTACTCCAGTATTCTTCCCTGGAAAATCCCATGTAACAGAGGAGCCAGGCATGCTACAATCCCTGGGGTTTCAAAGGGTTGGACATGACTGAGCTCACACAGATACAATGTTTAATTATTATGATACTTGGAGTCAAAATACTGAGGCAAATTGATAGCAAAAATAAAAGAAACACATAAAAATATGTCTTTCTTTATAAATATATTAAATTATTTTGCATAAATAGCAGAATGATTCAAAGGATAAATTGTATAAAAAATTTCCTTTAATGATCAACCTATCTCATTTAATGGATTATTTATACAAAATCTAATTTATAAGGAATTAAGCACAGTATAGAGAAATGCACAGAAAATAAAGATGATGGTATGTGTGCAATATTGTGACCAGTTTTTCAGCATTCAGATATTTAATTTCCTGATTTACAAGATTACCTGGCAATTTATTACATGAGTTTTATTTTCTACATATAATTTTGGGTTTTGTTTATAGGTATTACATGGCACAAATAATGACAAAATTGCATAATTGAGTACACAACTTCAAGTTATAAAAATTCGAGAAAATATTCAGTATGCTTAAATATATGTAATTTATTGGTATATTACAAGAAACAAACTCTATTCTTTGATAACAAAAATTGAACATTTTAGTTCAGTTCTGTTGCTCAGTTGTATCTGACTCCTTGCAAACCCATGGACTGCAGCATGCCAGGCTTCCCTGTCCATCAACAACTCCTGGAGCTTACTCAAACTAACGTCCATCAAGTCAGTGATGCCATCCAACCATCTCATCCTCTGTCGTCCCCTTCTCCTGCCTTCAATCTTTCCCAGCACCAGGGTCTTTTCTAATGAGTCAGTTCTTTGCATCAGTTGGGCAAAGTATTGGAGTTTCAGCTTTGGCATTAGTCCTTCCAATGAATATTTGGGACTAATTTCCTTTAAGATTGACTGGTTGGATCTCCTTGCAGTCCAAGGGACTCTCAAGAGTCTTTTCCAACACCACAATTCAAAAGCATCAATTCTTCTGTGCTCAGCTATCTTTACAGTCCAACTTTCACATCCATACATGACGACTTTGGTTAGTAAATATTTTTAAATTACTGTAGGAATTTCTCACAAAGTTTCAGTAGCCTAAAAATTAATCTGCTTGGATATTTGACTGAGTAAGTAAAGGTAAATTCATCTGATGACATTACTTAAATTAGCTATTAAAATTTTTGTTGAAGTAAATTGTAAATATTTATTGTTTTGATAATCCTGATATTTATGTTTAAGCATGTTGTTTCTGTAAAAAAAAAAACCCAACCAGTACTAGGATTATTTGGCAGAAAGACTAGGCCAATCTGAAGAACTAATGTAATGTTGTTGGGAAAATGACAGATAAAGAAACAGATTGGAGCTGTCAGCATGGTGGTAATAATGCAACTGCAAACTCAAATGGAAAAGGTCAGGTAAGACTAGCAAATAAGGGCACAGAATAAATCTTATTCAGATTTAGATACATTAAAGTGTCACTTAGAACAGCTGGAAACATGCTTTGATGTAAGGCTACAAATACTACAAAAAGACAAGTGATAAAAAACTTACTTGGTCATTGGTGGAAAAACCGAAGCACTTTTTTTTTAAAACTAGAATTTTGCTTCGGATCATCTGTAGCTTTGCTCTTCACAGTTTTAAATAGTCAAGGACCTTCAAAGAATGAGAAGTATAATAGATTATAAAGCCAGGAATAAAATTACTTAGTAATACCTAAAGCTATAGGTATTGCTATAATTATGTTGGTGGTAGAGCAATGCTTTTTGTTGTTTTGTGTGTGTGTGTGTGTGTGTGTGTGTGTGTGTGTGTGTGTTTCTAAGTGATCCATGTGAAACCTAAAAAGTAATTGCCAGGAGTAGAAGTAAAAAGCCAGAAAGAATCAGTGTTCACGTTAGTAAATATAACATTTAAAACCTTTGAAGGTATTCTCCAGATTATGCCTTTTCTTTTTGTCAAAGTGATAACTTTTAAATAAGTACTGTTATTCTCTGTATTAATGGTTAGATTAATAGTTGTCTTTTTGGTTAGATAAGGAAGAAAAGAATATGAAAACAAAGATGAAAAAAGCCATTTTACTTTATCATGATGTAATAACTTTCTTAATTTTTAAAATTGAAAAAAGTAATGTATTAATTCAAATTATTAAGACATTGGTTTGTTGGTTTGTATTGCCTTTTTCAGTTACTCCAAAAATGTTATAATCACCCACAAGAAAGATGCTAGGAAAACCTTTGATAGTAAATGTTAGTAATAAAGGTAGAATAGATACTACTTTTTGAAAAATTAAAGTGCTTCTAGAGAAAATATAATAAATTTAGGAAAAATAATTGAAAAAGACTTTGTAATGCAAAAGATAACTAAGAATGTAAAGACAAAATCTGCAAATTAAAATGCAATTTCCTTAAATATTTTCCTATTAATTTTTAACCAATCAAAGTTTAAGAGTTGCTTCAGTTGTGTAAGAACCATCTTATTCCTATTAAGGATTTCCTATAAAGGCTCAGTTAAGATGCTACATTCAATATGTCAGCAAATATGGAAAATGTAGCAATAGTCACAGGACTGGAAAAGGTCAGTTTTCATTCCAACTCCCAAAGAAAGGTAATGCCAAAGAATGTTCAAACTACCACATAATAGAGCTCATTTCACATGCCAGCAAGATAATGCTCAAAATCCTTCAAGCTAGGCTTCAGCAGCACATGAACCAAGAATATCCAAGTGTACAACACGGATTTAAAAAAGACAGAGGAATCAGAGATCAAATTGCCAACATCCTCTGGATGAAAAAAAAATCAAGGGAATTCCAGAAAAAAACAAACAAACATTTGCTTCATTGACTACTCGAAAGCCTTTGTGTGAATCACAACAAACTGTGGAAAATTATTGAAGAGATGGAAATACTGGACCACCTCACCTGTCTTTTAAGACACCTGTACGCAGATCAAGAAGCAACAGTTAGAATCTTACATGGAACAGCAGACTGGTTCAAAATTGGGAAAGGAGTACATCAAGGCTGTATACTGTCACCCTGCTTGTTTAACTTATATGCAGAGTACATCATGTGAAACGCAAGGATGGATGAATCATAAGCTGGAATCAAGATTGCCTGGAGAAATATCAATGACATCAGATATGCAGATGATATCAGTCTAATGACAGAAAGCAAAGAGGAACTAAAGAGCCTTTTGATGAAGATGAAAAAGGAGAGTGAAGAAGCTGGCTTAAAACTCAAGATCCGAAGGAGAACAAGATGACAGAGTAGGTGGACATGGAGTGCATCGCTTTCCAGGGATACATCAGAAATACACGTTCAGACACAGAAGTGCATGCAGAACACCAACTGAGAGCAGACAGGGGGACCTGACCAGTGGAAAAGAATATATAGACTGATAAAAAAAACTCTGTAGGACAAAGGAACTAAGATGAAAAGCAGGAGTATTAGTAGGACTGGACCTACCCTCGGTGGATGGGGGAACTGAAGCAGGGGTCTGATCCCCACAGCAGGGCAATTGTCTGTGTAAGAGGAGAAACATTTAAGGCTGAGAGTGAAACAGCTGACCTGTGGCAGCCTAAATGGAATGACAGATAGTCCTTGCTGCAGCCACACATATGCCAGGCAGGAACATGGGCCTCCTGGAAGGGGCGGCAGCTGGGAGCTGGAGTTTAGGGATTGTGGAGCAATCGCAGTGCCAGGGCTGATGTTGACTGTGGAGAGACGGATTGAGGGGATGCGAGGAAGGACATCATGGTGGGAAAGGCCTGTGGAGGAAAGCTAAGCAGCCATGGAAGCAAGGTGATACTACTGAGTCTTGCATAGGGGGTGGAGCCATCACCACAGCCTCTCTCTCTCCACACACCAGCATCGGCAGCTGAACAACAGAAAGAGTGGCCCATCAAAGGCCTGATGCACTGAACTGCAGAGTAGGACCCCAGGGTCCTACTTACTCTGTAGACTCTTGGATTTTATTTCCTTTTTTTCCCCCTCTGTTGTAGTTGTCAATTTATTGGCACTAAGAAATCCAATTAAGCTTTAAAGCATTTTTTTTTCCTCAGTCACATTTTTTATTGTTGTCATAAATTTCTGCCTCTACTTTGAGCTTTTGGAGTTCTGTGGAGTTTTCCTCTGGGTTTTTTTTTTTTTTTTTTTTTTTCCCCTTTCTCTTTTTTTTCAAATTTTAATTTTTAAAACCTATTATTATTTTTTCTACATTCATTCGTCTGTTTTTCCTACTGTTCTTTCCACCTTGCAGTTAATCTTTAACATATATAAATCTCCTTTATCTATCTCTATTTAACTTTGCATATCTATTCTTTCTTTCTCTCCTTTCCTCTCAACATAATTGCTACTTTTCTTTTCATTGCTTTATTCCTCAATTGGCACCTTGCTTTAGTTTTTTTTTCCAGTTTGTCCTGTAGTTAGTTTTATTCTGGTAGATATAATTTTTGGTTTCCTTTGTTTGCCGGGTCAATCAATTGTACTTAACTTTTGTTGGACTGTTTTGGTGTCGCTTATGGGTGTATATCACATGAGTATACTCAGTCACACATTCTATTGCTGTTATAAACCTCAGCCTCTACATTGGGGTTTTGCAGTTCTGTAGAGTTTTCCTTTTTTTCTCCTTTTTTCTTTCCTCTTCCATTTTTTTTACTCTTTTTTTAAATTTTTTAATTTTGTAAACCTATTATATTTTCTACATTTATTCCTTCATTTATCTTTCCTACTGCTCTTTTTCCCTTGAAGTTAATCTTTAATGTATAAATGATTTTCATCTACCTCTACTTAAGTTTGCATATGTATTCTTTCTTTCTTTCTTTCCTTTTCTCTCAACATATTTGTTAGTTTTGTTTTCATTGCTTTATTCCCCACTTGGCACCTTGCTTTAATTTTTTTCTTCCAGTTTCAGTTTAAGTTAGTTTTGTTCTTAACTGGTAAATATAATTTTTTATTTCCATTGTTCGCCAGATCAATCTACTGTACTTAATTTTTGGTGGACTGTTTTCACTTTGCTCATGGGTGTATATGTGTATATTCCATTATTTTACTTATTATTTGCCTGATTTTGTAACTGCCATTGGTGTGGGGTTCATCTTTGGTTTCTCATTTTTGGATATTTGTTTTACTCTCACTTAATGCCATAACAAATCACTTATGGAAACTTTGTTCCTGATCAGAGATCTAGCCCTGAACCTTTGGAGTGGAAGCACTGACTCCAAGACCCTAGACCACCAGAGAACTAACCCCAGCAAATCTGGAAAACTCAGCAGTGGCCACAGGACTGGAAAAGGTCAGTTTTCATTCCAATCCCAAAGAAAGGCAATGCCAAAGAATGCTCAAACCACCACATAATTGCACTCATCTCACATGCTAGTAAAGTAATCCTCAAAATTCTCCAAGCCAGGCTACAGCAATACATGAACCGTGAACTTCCAGATGTTCAAGCTGATTTTACAAAAGGCAGAGGAGCCAGAGATCAAATTGCCAACATCCACTGGATCATCGAAAAAGCAAGACAGTTCCAGAAAAACATCTATTTCTGCTTTATTGACTATGCCAAAGTCTTTGACTGTGGGATAACAATAAACTGTGGAAAATTGTGAAAGAGATGAGAATACCAGACCACCTGACCTGCCTCTTCAGAAACCTGTATGCAGGTCAGGAAGCAACAGTTAGAACTGGACATGGAACAACAGACTGGGTCCAAATAGGAAAATGAGTATGTCAGGGCTGTATATTGTCACCTTGCTTATTTAACTTCTATGCAGAGTACATCATGAAAAACGCTGGGCTGGAAGAACCACAAGCTGGAATCCAGATTGTCGGGAGAAACCTGAATAACCTCAGATATGCAGATGACACCACCCTTATGGCAGAAAGTGAAGAGGGATGAAAGAGCTTCTTGTTGAAAATGAAAGAGGACAGTGAAAAATTTGGCTTAAAGCTCAACATTCAGAAAACGAAGATCATGGCATCCAGTCCCATCACTTCATGACAAATAGATGGGGAAACAGTGGAAACAGTGTCAGACTTTATTTTGGGGGGCTCCAAAATCACTGCAGATGGTGACTGCAGCCATGAAATTAAAAGATACTTTCTCCTTGGAAGGAAAGTTATGACCAACCTAGATAGCATATTCAAAAGCAGAGACATTACTTTGCCAACAAAGGTCCGTCTAGTCAAGGCTATGGTTTTTCCTGTGGTCATGTATGGATGTGAGAGTTGGACTGTGAGGAAAGCTGAATGCCAAAGAATTGATGCTTTTGAATTGTGGTGTTGGAAAAGACTCTTGAGAGTCCTTTGGACTACAAGGAGATCCAACTAGTCCATTCTAAAGGAGATCAGTCCTGGGTGTTCATTGGAAGGACTGATGCGAAAGCTGAAGCTTCAGTACTTTGGCCACCTCATGCGAAGAGTTGACTCATTGGAAAAGACCCTGATGCTGAGAGGGATTGGGTGCAGGAGGAGAAGGGGACAACAGAGGATGATATGGCTGGATGGCATCACTGACTCGATGGACATGAGTTGCAGAGAGTTGGACATGACTGAATGACTGAACTGAACTGAACTGAACTCTAGGGAATATCAAATAGTGAGAACTAAGTCAAAGGAAACCACTTGAATAAAAGACCCCACAACACCCAACCACCAGGAGTACCCTGTGCAGGATGCCTCACCTAAATACAAACAAAACAAAAATACAAAGCCAATCATCAGCAGACAGGTGTACTACCTCACTCAGCCTTGCCCATAAGAGGAAAAACAAACAAAAACTCCGCACAAATCTCAACCCATATGACGCTCACATAAACCATTGGATCAACTTTTCAGTTCAGTTCAGTTCAGTCACTCAGTCGTGTCCGACTCTTTGCGACCCCATGAATTGTAGCACTCCAGGCCTTCCTGCCCATCACCAACTCCTGGAGTTCACTGAGACTCACGTCCATGGAGTCAGTGAGGCCATCCAGCCATCTCATCCTCTGTCGTCCCCTTCTCCCCCTGCCCCCAATCCCTCCCAGCATCAGAGTCTTTTCCAATGAGTCAACTCTTCGCATGACCAAAGTACTGGAGTTTCAGCTTCAGCATCATTCCCTCCAAAGAAACCCCACGGCTGATTTCTTTCAGAATGGACTGGTTGGATCTCCTTGCAGTCCAAGGGACTCTCAAGAGTCTTCTCCAACACCACAGTTAAAAACAATCAATTCTTCAGCATTCAGCCTTCTTCACAGTCCAACTCTCACATCCATACATGACCACAGGAAAAACATAGCCTTGACTAGACGGACCTTTGTTGACAAAGTAATGTCTCTGCTTTTGAATATGTTATCTAGGTTGGTCATAATTTTCCTTCCAAGGAGTAAGCGTCTTTTAATATCATGGCTGCAGCCACCATCTGCAGTGATTTTGGAGCCCCCTCCCCCCCCACAAAAAAAAAGTCTGACACTGTTTCCAATGTTTCCCCATCTATTTGTCATGAAGTGATAGGACTGGATGCCATGATTTTAGTTTTCTGAATGTTGAGCTTTAAGCCAAATTTTTCACTTTCCACTTTCACTTTCATCAAGATGATTTTTAGTTCCTCTTCACTTTCTGCCATAAGGGTGGTGTCATCTGCACATCTGACGTTAGTGATATTTCTCCCAGCAATCTTGATTCCAGCTTGTGTTTCTTCCAGTCCAGCGTTTCTCATGATGTACTCTGCATATAAGTTAAATAAGTAGGGTGATAATATACAGCCTTGACATACTCCTTTTCCTATTTGGAACCAGTCTGTTGATCCATGTCCAGTTCTAACTGTTGCTTCCTGACCTGCATACAGGTTTCTCAAGAGGCAGGTCAGGTGGTCTGGTATTCCCATCTCTTGAAGAATTTTCCACAGTTTATTGTGATCCACACAGTCAAAGGCTTTTTCATAGTCAATAAAGCAGAAATAGATGTTTTTCTGGAACTCTCTTGCTTTTTCCATAATCCAGCAGATGTTTGCAATTTGATCTCTGGTTCCTCTACCTTTTCTAAAACCAACCTTAGGAGGGCAGAAACCAAAAGGAAAAAAGAATTCAACATTCTTCAAGGAAAGAATTCAACTTTCCTTGAAGCCCGGGAAAACGAGACATCAAAAAAAATAACTTTAAAAAACTGAAAAGGCAGAAACACTGCACAAATGAAGGAACAACTAGAAAGCCAGAAGTCCAAAGAAATGAAGAGGAAATAGGAAAATTACCTGAAAAAGAATACAGAATAATGATAGAAAAATGATCCAAAACCTTGAAAACAAAATGGAGAAAATGCAAGAATCAATTAGTAAAATGCCAGAAGAATTAAAGAATAAGCATACGGAGACAAACAACACAATTACTGAAATTAAAAACACTCTGGAAGGAATCAATACCACAATATCTGAAGCAGAAGAATGAATCAGTGAGCTGGAAGATAAAATGTTGGTAATAACTTCTGAAGGGAAAAATAAAGTAAAAAGAATGATCCTGTACATAGAAAACCCTAAAGACTCCACCAGAAAATTACTAGAACTAATCAATGACTATACTAAAGTTGCAGGATATAAAATCAACACACAGAAATCCCTTGCATTCCTATACACTAATAATGAGAAAACAGAAAGAGAAATTAAGAAAACAATTCCATTCACCATTGCAATGGAAAGAATAAAATACTTAGGAATATATCTACCTAAAGAAACTAAAGACCTATATATAGAAAACTATAAAACACTGGTGAAAGAAATCAAAGAGGACACTAATAGATGGAGAAATATACCATGTTCATGGATTGGAAGAATCAATATAGTGAAAATGAGTATACTACCCAAAGCAATTTATAGATTCAATGCAATCCCTATCAAGCTACCAACGGTATTCTTCACAGAGCTAGAACAAATAATTTCACAATTTGATTGGAAATACAAAAAAAAAAAAACTCGAATAGCCAAAGCTATCTTGAGAAAGAAGAATGGAACTGGAGGAATCAACCTACCTGACTTCAGGCTCTACTACAAAGCCACAGTTATCAAGACAGTATGGTACTGGCACAAAGACAGAAATATAGATTAATGGAACAAACTAGAAAGCCCAGAGATAAATCCATGCACATATGGACACCTTATCTTTGAAAAAGGAGGCAAGAATATACAATGGATTAAAGATAATCTCTTTAACAAGTGGTGCTGGGAAATCTGGTCAACCACTTGTAAAAGAATGAAACTAGAACACTTTCTAACACCATACACAAAAATAAACTCAAAATGGATTAAAGATCTCAACGTAAGACCAGAAACTATAAAACTCCTAGAGGAAAACATAGGCAAAACACTCTCTGACATACATCACAGCAGGATCCTCTATGACCCACCTCCCAGAATATTGGAAATAAAAGCAAAAATAAACAAATGGGACCTAATTAACCTTAAAAGCTTCTGCACATCAAAGGAAACTATTAGCAAGGTGAAAAGACAGCCTTCAGAATGGGAGAAGATAATAGCAAATGAAGCAACTGACAAACAACTAATCTCAAAAATATACAAGCAACTCCTACAGCTCAACTCCAGAAAAATAAATGACCCAATCAAAAAATGGGCCAAAGACCTAAATAGACATTTCTCCAAAGAAGACATACAGATGGCTAACAAACACATGAAAAGATGCTCAACATCACTCATTATCAGAGAAATGCAAATCAAAACCACTATGAGATACCATTTCACGCCAGTCAGAATGGCTGGGATCCAAAAGTCTACAAGCAATAAATGCTGGAGAGGGTGCAGAGAAAAAGGAACCCTCTTACACTGTTGGTGGGAATGCAAACTAGTACAGCCACTATGGAGAACAGTGTGGAGATTCCTTAAAAAGCTGGAAATAGAACTGCCTTATGATCCAGCAATCCCACTGCTGGGCATACACACTGAGGAAACCAGAAGGGAAAGAGACACGTGTACCCCAGTGTTCATCACAGCACTGTTTATAATAGCCAGGACATGGAAGCAACCTAGATGTCCATCAGCAGATGAATGGATAAGAAAGCTGTGGTACATATACACAATGGAGTACTACTCAGCCATTAAAAAGAATACATTTGAATCAGTTCTAATGAGGTGGATGAAACTGGAGCCTATTATACAGAGTGAAGTAAGCCAGAAAGAAAAACACCAATACAGTATACTAACGCATATATATGGAATTTAGAAAGATGGTAACAATAACCCTGTGTATGAGACAGCAAAAGAGATACTGATGTATATAACAGTCTTTTGGACTCTGTTGGAGAGGGAGAGGGTGGGAAGATTTGGGAGAATGGCATTGAAACATGTGTAATATCATGTATGAAACGAGTTGCCAGTCCAGGTTCAATGCATGATACTGGATGCTTGGGGCTGGTGCACTGGGATGACCCAGAGGGATGGTGTGGGGAGGGAGGAGGGAGGACGGTTCAGGATGGGGAGCACATGTATACCTGTGGCAGATTCGTTTTGATATTTGGCAAAACTAATACAGTGTTTCAGGTTTAAAAATAAAATAAAATTTAAAAAAAAAAGAAAAAAAAAGAAAAGAGCTGAGGACAGTCTCAGAGACCTCTGGGACCATATCAAATGCATTAGCATTCAAATTATAGGGGTTTAAAAAGAAGAGAAAAAGAAATGGTATGAGAAACTTTTTGAAGAGAGTATAGTTTAAAATTTCCCCAACATGGAAAATGAAATAGCCTGTCAAGTCCAAGAGGCACAAGGAGTCAGATACAGGATAAACCCAAGGAGAAAACATACACATACTAATCAAACTAACAAAGACTAAACACAAAGAAAGAATATTAAAAGCATCAAGGGAGAAACAACAAATAACATACAAGGGAAACTCCATATGCTTAACAGCTGATCTTTCAGCAGAAACTCTGCAGGACAGAAGGGAATGGCAGGATATATTTAAAATACTGAAAGGGAAAATTCTACAACCAAGATTACTGTATCCAGCAAAGATCTCATTCAAAATTGATGGAGAAATAAAAAGCTTTTTAGACAAGCAAAAGTTAAGTGAATTCAGGACCACCAAACCAGCTTTACAACAAACGTTAAATGCACTTATATAGTCAAGAAATAAAACAGAAGAAAAAAAAATCTACAAAATCAACCATGAACTATTAGAAAATGGCAATAGGAACACATATATCAATAATTGCTTTAAGTATAAATGGGTTAAATGCTCCAGCCAAAAGACACAGACTAGCTGAATGGATACAAAAACAAGACCCATATGTATGCTGTCTACAAGAAACTCACTTCAGACCTAAAGACACATGTAGACTGAAAGTGAGAGGATGGAAAAATATATTCCATGCAAAAAGAAGCAAAATAAAGCTGGAGTAGTAATCCTCATACCAGACAAAATAGACCTTAAAATAAAAAAGATTACAAGAGATAAGGAAAGACACTACATAATGACCAAGGGATCAATCCAAGAGGAAAACATGAAAATTGTAAATATCTATGCACCCAACATAGTAGCACCTCAATACATAAGACAAACACTAACAGACATAAAAGGAGAAATTGACAGTAACACAATAATAATAGGAGACTTTAACAACCCACTCACACCAATGGACAGATCATCAAAAGAGAAAATTAATAAGGAAACACAAGTCTTAAATGACGCATTAGATGAAATGGACCTCATGGATATCTTCAGGACATTCCATCCAAATGCAGAAGAATACACCTTCTTCTCAAATGCACATGGGAATTTATCCAGGACTGACCACATCTTGTGTCACAAATCAAACCTCAGTAAATTTCAGTTCAGTCCAGTCACTCAGTTGTGTCGGATTCTTTGTGACCCCATGAACTACAGCACTCCAGGACTCCCTATCCATCACCAACCGCTAGAGATTATTCAAACTCATGCCCATTGAATTAGTGTTATCATCCAACCATCTCATCCTCTGCCGTCCCCTTCTCCTTCAACCTTCAATCTTTCCCAACATCAGAGTCTTTTCAAATGAGTCAGCTCTTTGCATCAGGTGGCCAAAGTATTGGAGCTTCAGCTTCAACATCAGCCCTTCCAATGAATATACAGGACTGATTTTCTTCAGGTGGACTGGTTGGATCTCCTTGCAGTCCAAGTGACTCTCAAGAGTCTTCTCCAACACCAGAGTTCAAGAGCATCAATTCTTAGCTGCTCACCTTTCTTTATAGTCCAACTCTCACATCATGTAATGAATACTGGAAAAACCATACCCTTGACTAGATGGACATTTGTTGGCAAAGTAATGTCTCTGCATTTTAATATGCTGTCTAGGTTGGTCATAACTTTTCTTCCAAGGAGTAAGCATCATTTAATTTCATGGCTTCAATCACCATCTGCAGTGATTTGGAGCCACTCCCCCCCAAAAAAAAATAAATTCCGCCACTGTTTCCCCATCTATTTGCCATGAAGGGATGGGACCAGATGCCACGATCTTAGTGTTCAGAATGTTGAGCTTTAAGCCAACATTTTCACTCTCCTCTTTCACTTTCATCAAGAAGCTTTTTAGTTCTTCTTCACTTTCTGCCATAAAGGTGGTGTCATCTGCATATCTGAGGTTATTGATATTTCTCCTGGCAATCTTGACTCCATCTTGTGCTCCCTCCAGCCCAGCATTTCTCATGATGTACTCTGCATATAAGTTAAATAAGCAGGGTGACAATATACAGCCTTGATGTTCTTCTTTTCTTATTTGGAACCAGTTTGTTGTTCCATGTACAGTTCTAACTGTTGCTTCCTGACCTGCATACAGATTTCTCAAGAGGCAGGTCAGGTGGTCTGGTATTCCTATCTCTTTAAGAATTTTTCACAGTTTGTTGTGGTCCACGCAGTCAAAGGCTTTGGCATAGTCAATAAAGCAGAAATAGATGTTTTTCTGGAATTCTCTTGCTTTTTCCATGATCCAGCAGATGTTGGCAATTTGATTTCTGGTTCCTCTGCCTTTTCTAAAACCAGCTTGAAAATCTGAAAGTTCATGGTTCAGGTATTGTTGATGCCTGACTTAGAGAATTTTGAGCACTACTTTACTAGTTTGTGAGAGGGGTGCAATTGTGCAGTAGTTTGAGTAAGCCTAGAGCAAATATTATTCTGAATGGTGAAAAACTGAACGCATTGCCCCTAAGATCAGAAACAAAACAAGGATGTCCATTTTCACCACTATTATTCAATACATTCTGGAAGGTCTAGCTACAGCAATCAGAGAAGATAAAGAAATAAAAGAATCCAGACCAGAAAAGATGTAAATCTCACACTGTTTGCCGATGACATGATACTCTACACAGAAAATCCTAAAGATAGTTTCAGAAAATTACTAGAGCTGATCACTGAATTTAGCAAAGTTGCAGGATACAAAATCAATACATAGAAATTACATGCATTTCTATATATGAACAATGAAAATCATAAAAAGAGCTTAAGCAATCAATCCCATTCACCATTGCAACAAAAAGAATTAAATATCTAGGAATGAACTTACCTAAGGAGAAAAAAGAACTGTACAGAGCTTATTCCTTGGAAGGAAAGTTATGACCAACCTAGATAGCATATTCAAAAGCAGAGACATTACTTTGCCAACAGCGGTTCGTCTAGTTAAGGCTATGGTTTTTCCTGTGGTCATGTATGGATGTGAGAGTTGGACTGTGAAGAAGGATGAGTGCCGAAGAATTGATGCTTTTGAACTGTGGTGTTGGAGAAGACTCTTGAGAGTCCCTTGGACTGCAAGGAGATCCAACCAGTCCATTCTGAAGGAGATCAGCCTGGGATTTCTTTGGAGGGAATGATGCTAAAGCTGAAACGCCAGTACTTTGGCCACCTCATGCGAAGAGTTGACTCATTGGAAAAGACTCTGATGCTGGGAGGGATTGGGGGCAGGAGGAGAAGGGGGACGACAGAGGATGAGATGGCTGGATGGCATCACTGACTTGATGGACATGAGTCTGAGTGAACTCCGGGAGTTCCTGATAGACAAGGAGGCCTGGTGCACTGCGATTCATGGGGTCGCAAAGAGTCAGACACGACTGAGCGACTGAACTGACTGAATGAAAGAAATCAAAGATGACATAAACAGATGGACAGATATTCCATGTTCCATGGTAGGAAAAATCAATATTGTGAAAATGACTATACTACCAAATGCAATCTACAGGTTTAATACACTCCCTATCAAATTACCAATGGGATTTTTCACAGAACTAGAACAAAATATTTCACAATTAATATGGAAACACAAAAATCCCAAATAGCCAAAGCAGTCTTGAGAAAGAAGAATGGAGCTGCAGGAATCAACCTTCCTTACTTCAGATTATACTACAAAGCTACAGTCATAAAGACAGTATGGTACTGGCACAAAAACAGAAATATAGACCAATGTCAGTCATGTCGGACTCTGTGCAACCCCATAGACGGCAGCCCACCAGGCTCCCCCATCCCTGGGATTTTCCAGACAAGAGTACTGGAGTGGGTTGTCATTGCCTTCTCCAATGGAATAAGATAGAAAGCCCAAAAATCAACCCATGAACTGTGGACACCTTATTTTTCACAAAGGAGGCAAAAATATACAATGGGAAAAAAACAGCCTCTTCAATAAATGGTTCTGGGAAAACTGGATAGCTACATGTAAAAGAATGAAATTAGAACACTTTCTAAGACCATACACAAAGATAAACTTGAAATGGACTAAAGAACTAAATGTAAGACCAGAAATTATAAAACTCTTAGAGGAAAACATAGGCAGAACACTCGATGACATAAAGCAAGATCCTCTATGACCCACCTCCTAAAGTAACGGAAATAAAAACAAAACTAAAGAAGTGGGACCTGTTTAAACTTAAAAGCTTTTGCACAGCAGAGGAAACTATAAGCAAGGTGAAAAGACAACCCTCAGAATGGCAGAAAATAATAGCAAATGAAACAACTGACAAAGGATTAATTTCTAAAATATACAAGCAGCTCATACAAGTCAATACCAGAAAAACAAACAACCCAATAAAAAAAGTGGGGAAAAAAAAACCCAAAAAGACATTTCTCCAAAGAAGACTTACAAACAGCTAACAAACACATGAAAAGATACTCAACATCGCTCATTGTTAGAGAAATGCAAATCAAAACTACAATAAGATATCACCTCACGCTGGTATGAATGGCCCTTATCAAAAAGTCTACAAACAATCAATGCTGGAGGGGAGTAAAGGGAACACTCTTGCTCTGTTGGTAGGAATGCAAATTGATACAGCCACTATGGAAGATGGTATGGCGATTTCTTGAAAAACTAGGAAATAACACCACCATATGACCCAGAAATCCCTCCTGGGCATATACCCTGAAGAAATCAAAATTGAAGACGACAAATGTATCCCATTGTTCATTGCAGCACTATTTATAATAGCTAGAACATGGAAGCAACCTAGATGGCCATCGGCAGATGAATGGATAAAGAAGTTGTGATACACACACACACACACACACACACACACACACTGGAATATTATTCAACCATATAAAAGAACACATTTGAGTCAGTTCTAATGAGGTGGATGAACCTAGAACCTATTATACAGGTTGAAGTGAATCAGAAAGAGAAAGATAAATTCTGTATTCTAATACATATATACAGAATCTATAAAAATGATACTGAAGAATTTATTTACAGGGCAACCATGGAGAAACAGACATAGAGAATAGACTTATGGACATGCGCAGAGGGGAGGAGAGGGTGAGATGTATGGAAAGAGTAACATGGAAACTTGCAATACCATATGTAAAATAGATAGCCAACAGGAATTTGCTATATGGCTCAGAAAACTCAAACAGGGGCTCTGTATCAACCTAGAGGAGTGGAGAGGGGAGGGAGATGATAAGGAGTTTCAAAAGGGAGGGAATAATATATGTATACCTATGGTTGATTCGTGTTTGTTGAGGTTTGACAGAAAACGGCAAAATTCTGTAAAACAATTATCCTTCAATAAAAAATAAATTAATTTTAAAAAAACTGAAGGCTAAAAAAAAAAAAGACAAAGAAAAAAAAAAGAAAACCTCAACATCCAAAAAACTAAGATCAGGGCATCTGGTCCCCTCACTTGATGGCAAATGGGTGGGGAAACAGTGATAATTGTGCCAGACTTCATTATCTTGGGCTCCAAAATCAATGTGGACACTGAATGCAGCCACAGAAGAAAAGCTATGACAAACTTAGACACCGTATTAAAAATCAGAGACTTCACATGGCCAACAAATGTTAGTAAGCCAAAGCTATGGTTTTTCCAGTAGTCACATATAGATTTGAGATCTGGAACATAAAGTAGGCTCAGAGCTGAAGAACATTGATGCTTTCAAATTGTGGTGCTGGAAAAGATTCTTGAGAGCCCCTTGGACAGCAAAGAGATCAAATCTGTTAATCTTAAAGGAAATCAACCTTCATTCTTTGGAAGGACTGATGCTAAAGCCCAAATACTTTGGCCACCTGATGGGGAAAACTGACTCATTAGAAACGATGCTGGGAAAGATTGAGGGCAGGCAAAGAAGGAGCTGAAAGGGACTGAGATGGTTAGATGGCATCACTGAATCAGTGGACTTGAGTTTGGGCAAACTCTGGGAGATAGTGAAGGATAGGGAAGTCTAACATGCTGCAGTTCATGGGTTTGCAAAGGCTCAGACATGATTTAGTGACTGAACAAGAACAAGTTAAGGATCAAAATGATGTTCTCTCTTAGTAAGATGCCATTGGTTTATTGAGCTATTCTTCTGATCCATGTGGTTGTTGGCTGGGATAATAGAGCAACTGCAGTCTTAGACTCAACTGTGGGTTCAATTACTGGTGTTGACCAGAGGCTTGATTCCCTTCAAAAAACCTCGTGGTTGCTTGGAATGCTTTATGACATAATGGCTGGCTTCCAATAAGATGCATTTAAGGAGGAAGCATTCAAAGAGAAAAAACTGAAATTGGCCAAGACAAATAAGGAAATACATGTGGGAGAAAACTTCCCAAGAGCCTAAGACACAGAAAACCCTGTCAAGTTTTCTTAACCCTGTTAAATATTTTAAGCTTAACACTTAATTGGATGTGAAGTTTGATACATATGTTTAAAACTTGTGTTTCAGAATATATGTGGGTAGATATGATGTGTAGTGTTATATATTAAATTGAATGTAAATTTAATTTACATTAATATTGAGAACTTACAACTCTACGGATGGCCAAAGATTAAAACAATACACAGCACTATGAAAATTAAGCACTGTATGAAACACATCAAAAAATAACAGAAGGATCACATTTCCAGTTGTACCATTTATGTGGGATAATAGCCAGCATTCATGACTGAGCACATTAGAAATTTGACTTATTTAAGTAGTAAAAACGACTTACGCTATGCTATGCTAAGTCACTTCAGTTGTTTCTGATCTGTGCGACCTCATAGATGGCAGCCCACCAGGCTCCCCAGTCCCTGGGATTCTCCAGGCAAGAACACTGGAGTGGGCTGCCATTTCTTTCTCCAATGCATGAAAGTGAAAAGTGAAAGTGAAGTCGCTCAGTCGTGTCCGACTCTTAGCGTCCCCATGGATTGCAGCCTAACAGGCTCCTCCGTCCATGGGATTTTCCAAGCAAGAGTACTGGAGGGGGGTGCCATTGTCTTCTCCAAAAAACAACTTATAGTAGTACATAAATGCAGAGAAAGCTAAAGAAGTTTGCATGAACAATAGTGCAAGCAAAAGAAGAGGGGTAACATCAGAGGGCACAGCAAACATTATGCGCTAGGACATTGCTGTGGGGACACACCACCTCTGCCCACAGAGGCAGCAGTGCTGTCCACAGGCACTGTCTTTGGAAGTCATCTATCACACTTGCTGGCACTGCTGCCACTGCCTCCCTGAGGACACGGTACTGCTCCACTGCTGCTCTACCTGCTTTAAAAATGATTGCGTTGTGGTTTGTGTTTCTGGTTGTCACTGGCTCCCAATTCGAAGTCTGGTTTTCTGACTCCTGTCTATACAATGTGGTGGGCTCTTTAATTCAACCAGGACTTTTAGGATTGGTTGTTGCTGCTATTTAGACACTAAGTAGTGACTTAGTGGACTGTAGCCCGCTAGGCTCCTCTGTCCGTGGGATTCTCCAGACAAAAGAATACTGGCATGGGCTGCTATTCCCTCCTCCAGGGGATCTTCCCAGCCCAGGGATACAACCCAGTTCTCCCACATTGCAGTCGGATTCCTTACCACTGAGCCACCTAGGAAGAAAGGTGTGTTAGGGCTTCTTCCTTTCCCACTTCCACAGAGGATCCCTCTTTCTCGGGCTGGGGAGAAATGTATTTTGAAAAACTGAACTATTTCTCCTTTCCTGGAAATGCATTTCATTCATTTAAAATATTTTAAATTCTTCACTAATTCAATTATAATAAACAGCCTGGCCTGACAAACCTTCTGTTTTCGTAAATAAGGTTAAGAAGGATCAGTCTATTGGACAAGAAGTTTAGACAAATATCCCTTTGGTTTTACAACATTGAGGTTCTATCTCAAACTTACAATAGCAAGAAATGAAATGCAGTTGAGAAACAATTTTAAAATATCAATAAAAAATATAAATACAGCTTTTATTTTCCATAGAGTGGAAAATGTGATGAAGAACACATGGAATGTTCTTCAAATTCCTGTTATTAATAAACCGATTCTTAGTTATCTCTAAATATATACACTACAAATAATTTCTTTCAACTGCACAGTTCTTTTTTCAATTAACATATTTTTAAAATTACACAAAAGAGTGCTTTCTTTATGGTAACTATCTTTTAAAAAACAAGCACATTTACATGAAACATTAAAATACAATAAATTATTACTGTTTCAGATTAGCTTTAAAGGGATTCAGACTATGCTACCCAAAAATAAACTACTCTGGCTTAGGATTATTATGAGCTGAAGGCACTTGAGAAAGCAATTCCAATATGAGCTTTCTGTCCATCCCACCTCTACATGAAAGCAGAACATAAATTCTCCTGGTGAAAGTCTAGCCCCTAACACCACTTTCAGGCCTAAGAAGGGGATGACAATGTTATCATCAAAAGTTAGACATCTCAAAAGAGCATACACAAACAAAAGTTACCTACTAGCCCTGATCTACCATTGCTTTCTCTATGTATTTGTTTCCATGTTTGCCATCCCAGAAGCTCAAACTTCTTTCATCTTGTCACTTCTCTAGAAAATAATTTTTCTTTCTTGAAATGTTTATAATGCATTTCTTAATATGCTTAAACTGCTATATAAGACCCAAGTTCTAACCACTTCTTTGAGCATGTGTTTCTCCCATATGAATGCACACTGAACATGCTAATTAACTTGAATCTGTTTTTCTCTTGCTAATCCATCTTTTTTCAGTTTACCTTATAGGGCCCTAGTCAGGGAACCTAGGAAGGTAGAGGGCACAAATTTTTCATCCACTACAGCTTGACAGGAGATCAGTATAAAGTAATGGAAAGAATGTATTGTAAAATATTTTATAATAAATGGTACAGAGATGTACAACATGAATTTAATTGAGGAAACAGACAAAAACAGAATTTGTACAAAATAACTGGCTGGTGCTGTTTAGAAATGTCAAGTTCATAGACAAAAATAGACTGAGGAATATTCCAGAATAAGGGAAACTGAGACGACATGACAAATGCCTTTACACACAAAAAAAAGGCATTAGAGAGACATATCGAAAGATCTGCATCTGATCTACAGATTACTTAGTAGTTTTATATCAATGCTATCTTCCTGGTTTTGATCACTGTAATCCTATTAGACAAGATGCTGTTTGGAAAAGCTAGGTGAAGGACATATGGGAACTCTCAACTAATTTTGCAGCTTAGATCTGAAACTACTTCAAAATTAAAAGTTAAATAAAATTTAAAAAATAAAATTAAATGAATGAACATACAGCACAGATACTTAAATGACAGTTTGCAGTTGTATATCTCTATAGGCCATTTTTCTTATAACTAAGTTAAATAAATGAGGAACTGGACTTTACTCAGCAAAAATATTCTTCATGTTGACATAAACTTTATTCTGATGTCTCAAATTTTCACAGAATTTCAAACCAGTAGTGGGTTCAACTAATGGTTTTTTACACATAATTCAATGTACATTCAGCATGAAATACAGATAAAGATTTTTCATTTGCAGTTTCACTTTCAGTAAATTCCTTAACATTCATTATATTAAAAAAGAAAAATTAATCATGATACTTTCTAAAAGAAGGCAATTTTTTTTTTTTAATGACTAAATTCCAAACCCCGTGTGAACAGTGAGTGGACTGAAAAAACTGAGACTGAAGGTTAAGAATTTGTGACCTGACAGAAGAGTTTAAGAAGCCCAAACTAATGAAATTTTCTGAGTGTAAAACAATGGAACAAATAAGGGAGATATTTAGAATATGAAAATTCCAAGAACTGTGCTTTTCTTAGAATGGAAGAACAAAATATTTGCTTTCTACTCCTCATTCTAGGATAATTTGCTCTAACTCATTCTGGTATCAGTTGAATTCTGTGACTTTTTTTTTTTTTTTTCCTACTTTTGTTTTTGTTTACTAAAAATTTCAGGCTTTAAAAATAATTATCTAGTTCACAACCTAGTAAATGAAAATTTCATCTTTATAAGAGGATGTTGTCCCTTCTTGAAGGTTTTCCTCTCTCTCCTTTACTCCGGGTTCATGGGAAGCTTTGGGCAACAGTGTTATGTAAGGGAAGGGTCAATGTGCACTTAGGTCCTGGTCCTTCTCTGTTGATGAACATCATTGACTTCTCTTGTTACCTTCTTTGTTAGGGAAGACCTCCAATCATTTGTTAAAAACCTATAGTCTGGTGTAGATCATGTTTGACATAAATCCTTTTGTGTTGAAGATATTACTGGGAAAGTAAGTTACACATACTCTGAGCTGTCAGGGTTATGTTGTCATTCCTTTGATGGACCCACTTCTTTGTCTCATGCTGATATAGTCTCTGAGAAGTAGACAGACTCACTCTCATGGAACTGCTGTGCCCTTGGGGTTGAGAAATTGATGGTAACCTGTATTACATAATTTGAAGACTCAAACAAACTGAGGGACAAGTGGAGACTACAGCCTGCCTTCTTCCATTTAACCTCACCCTCCACCAGCTCTTTCCTGATAGCTTTCCACTTCCCCTTCATGCATAGATGTGTACATGGAAGGGACCTCTCACTGAATTCCACCTAGGAAGGCAAAGTTAGATGTTCTTTCCTGTTCGATGGATACAAAATTATTTAGTGGAAAAACCTCATTTCCCACACAACACTCTATCTAAATGAGATTTCTTTTATATTGAAAGAATTCCTACTCTGCATTTTATTCTCTTGTGTACAAAAAAAGAAAAAAACTATAATAAAATGGCATGGTTCAATTAAGTGAAACTAATTTGTCACTTTGAATAGTATTTAAGTATTGAAGTAAAATGCCAGCATTGGCTCCCCTGTCTATATTTGAAAAGAATTGTAGTTTTATCTGAAGATGGCTTCCTCTTTCCACTTTTCATCATTCTCTCCATTGATATTCTGACTGGATTACCTTATCCTCTCTTCTCACACAATAATATGAGATGATTGAGGGACAACTTTTTCTTTTAAGCTAAATATCCTACAACGGCTTGCTACAGTTGACATTTAAGCGTGAAAAAGTACTAGTATCGTGGAGATGGGGCAGGACTGTCAATGGTTAATCACCCATTAGTAGCTTTATCTGGCAGGTATTTGTTTTCACAGAAACTGAGTTTTATTTATTCTTGGCTCAGTGAGCCTGAGATGCTTAGAGACACTTTAGAGAACTTAGCTCCCTGCTGTTCAAATGGTAGGGCTCAGTAAATGAGTTCCTTAGGTAGATGTAGCACATGCTGCTTTAGATTGCATGATTATACTTTAAACTTTACCAGAAAAAGGTATTAAAAAAAAAGTCACAGGACTAGGCTTTCAGACAAAAATGAGCACAAGTAACTCACAGAAGACCTAATAATTTGTGGAGCTTTATCACAAAGAGATTTAGGATCCTTTACTCTTTCACTTTTTTTTCTTCAGAGTATAGTTGGTTTACATGTTAAAACCCTTTCACTTTTTAATATTTAATATATCTTGTTCAGTTGCTTCAGTCATGTCCAATTCTTTGCAATCCTATGGTCTGTAGCCTGCCAGGCTCCTCCATGAGTTCTCCAGGCAAGAATAGTGGAGTGGGTTGCCATGCCCTTCTCCAGGGCATCTTCCTGACCCAGGGAATCAAATCCATGTCCCCTATGTCTCCTGCATTGCAGGTGGATTCTTTAATGTTGAGCCACTGGGAAAGTCACTTAGTGTTTAGTATCACCACATTTGGGTATTTTAGGACATACTAATTTACTCAGAATTAAACAGGATCAATTAGATATCATGAGACTATTTAAACTTGATGTTTGATGGTATACAAATATGACCTGAGAATAACTGAATCAATAAGCACGCTTTCAGTTCAGTTCAGTTCAGTCGCTCAGTTGTGTCCGACTCTTTGTGACCCCATGAATCACAGCATGCCTGGCCTCCCTGTCCATCACCAACTCCCAGAGTTCACTCAAACTCATGTCCATCAGTGATGCCATCCAGCCATCTCTTCCTCTGTAGTCCCCTTCTCCTCCTGTCCCCAGTCCCTCCCAACATCAGGGTCTTTTCCAGTGAATCAACTCTTCACATGAGGTGGCCAAAATATTGGAGTTTCACCCTCAGCATCAGTCCTTCCAATGAACACTCAGGACCTATCTCCTTTAGGATGGACCAGTTGGACCTCCTTGCAGTCCAAGGGACTCTCAAGAGTTTTCTCCAACACCACTGTTCAAAAGCATCAATTCTTCGGTGCTCAGCTTTCCTCACAGTCCAACTCTCACATCCATACATGACCACTGGAAAAACCATAGCCTTGACTAGACAGACCTTTGTTGGCAAAGTAATGTCTCTGGTTTTTAATATGCTATCTAGGTTGGTCATAACTTTCCTTCCAAGGAGTAAGCGTCTTTTAATTTCATGGCTGCAATCACCATCTGCAGTGATTTTGGAGCCCAAAAAAAATAAAGTCTGACACTGTTTCCCCATCTATTTCCCATGAAGTGATGGGATCAGATGCCATGATCTTAGTTTTCTGAATGCTGAGCTTTAAGCCAAGTTTTTCACTCTCCTCTTTTAGCACTGCTTCAATTAAAAAAGAAAAAAATTAAATACATAACTATAATTAACAGAAATATAAGCATTTATGATTTTATGGCTGTGAGTGTGGAATTACATCAAAGAATCCAACTGAAAACATTTCCTTAACAAAAATCAGAAAAGTACCTGAAATATATATATATATATATATATATATATGTATGTATGTATTTAAATATAGGCCATCTTGCCTCACTGACAGAGGAGGCAGAATACTATCTTTACTTGGAGAAATAAATAAAAGCAGGTGAATCACTTTATATTTAAAAAAATTAAACCAGTATTGTTATGGTGTAACTAATATGTAAGAAACAACATGCATTCAAAGTGTTTGATGTTATGTCATATGTATACCAACGAAACTATCATTACAATATAAAGTTGCTAAACATGAACATCACTCCCCTCTTTTCTTATGCCCTAGGTAATCATTTCCTCCTTAATGTCTCCATCTCTCCTGCTACTTCCCCAGGAAACCATTGATCTTCCTATCACTGTATCACAGTTTGCATTTCTTAGAATTTTATATAAATAGAACCACACATTCTGTACTTTTTTGTCTGGATCCCATCATTTAGTATAATTATATTTCACATACTCAGCAGAAGTGTTTGAGTCTATCCTCTCCAACAATTATTATAGTCAATCTTTTCAACTGTAGCTATTCAAGTAGGTGTGCATCTCATTGTGGTTTTAATTTGTATTTTCTTAATGACTAGTACTACTGAGCCTTTTTTATATGCTTCTTTGTCCCTGGTGGCTCAGATGGTAAAACGTCTGTCTACAATGCAGGATACCTGGGTTTGATCCCTGGGTCTGGAAGATTCCCTGGAGAAGGAAATGGCAACCCGCACCAGTACTCTTGCCTAGAAAATCCCATGGATGGAGGAGCCTGGTATCCATGGGGTCGCAAAGAGTCGGACATGACTGAGAAACTTAACTTTCACTTTGTCACTGAACATATATCCTCTTTTATAAAATATCTTTAGGTACTGAGGATACAAGTCCTTTATCAGACAAATGATTAGTGCTTTTCAAATCTTTGGTTTATCTTTCATTCTTCTAACAGTATCTATTGAAGAACAGGAGGTTTTAATTTTGATGAAGTCTAATTTATTTGCTTAATCCAATCTGAGGTCACAAAAGATGCTTCTGTGTCTCCAAAAGTTTTAGAATTTTAGATTTTACATTAACTTCAATGTTTCATTTTGAGTTTAAAAAATTCATATGCTTGGAGGCAGAGAACAAAATTTACTTTATTTCACACTTTGCAAAAGTGTATCTGTTGAAACAATCTCTGTCTTTTACTTGAACTGAGATGATTTGTATTTAATGTAATTAGTGATATGATTAGGTATAAATCTATTATCTTACTCTTTATTTTCTGATTATCCTAGCTCTTCTTTATTTTTCCTTACACAGTTTCCTTTTGGGGCAGAATAACTGAATAAATTGTATAATTCTAATCTCTGGTTTAGCAGCTTTTTTTTTGTTATTTTAGAGATTACATTATGATTTATACATCTTTGTCTTACAATTTACCTTCAAAGAACATTATGACACTTAACCTATAGTTCAGTAATTTTATACTCGTATACTTGCACAACTCCCCAACCAAATGTTGTGCTGTAGCATACATTTCACATAATATGTTGTTATTGTCTGCACTTAACTAGTTCATTATCATTTACAAATATTTAAATTTTGAGAAAATTTTAGAATTTACCAGTAAAGTCATCATTTCTGACTCTAAGAACAGATTCATACTCCTATCAAGCATCATTTTGCATGTTCCTGCAGGTTGTTGTGTTTTATTTTTTTTTTACCATCTTAAACTATAAGTATGCTCATGATATATTGTTACAACTTTTGAAAGTCTGAAAAAGTCATTATTCTGCCTTCATTTTTAATGATTTTTTCCCAGTATAAAATTTCATGTTGACTTTTTTTTTTCCTAACAGTTTAAAGAGACTGTTCTCCTCTCCTTTTGCTTGCCTAGCTTCCAGTGATAAATGTGCTGTCACTTCCATCAATGTTTTTTTGTGGTTCTGTCTTTGGATGCTTTTAATATCTTTATCACAGATTTTGGGCAGTTTCATTATAATGTGCCTTGCTGTACTTTACTTAAAATTTATCTACTGTTTGAAGTTTGGCTTTCTTGAGTCTATATGTTTATGTTTTTATCATATTTATAATATTTCCAGCTATATCACTTTTAGAATGTGCTCCTTACCCTGTAATTATTAGACACTATAAGATGTTACGGAGAAGGCAACAGCACCCCACTCCAATACTCTTGCCTGGAAAATCCCATGGATGGAGGAGCCCGGTAGGCTGCAGTCCATGGGGTCGCTAAGAGTCGGACACAACTGAGAGACTTCTTTCACTTTCATGCATTGGAGAAGGAAATGGCAACCCACTCCAGTATTCTTGCCTGGATAATCCCCGGGACAGGGGAGCCTGGTGGGCTGCCATCTATGGGGTCACACAGAGTCAGACACGACTGAAGTGACTTAGCAGCAGCAGCAGCATAAGATGTTAAGAAACTGCCACCCTTGCCATGGTGAATGGGCTTGTGTAACTCAATGAAACTATGAGCCATGCCATGCAGGGCCACCAAGACAGGTAAAGTGAAAAATTCTGACAAAATGTAATCCATTGGAGGAGGAAATAGCAACCTACTCCAGTATTTTTCCTGGAAAGCCCCATGTACAGTACAAAAAGGTAAAAAAAAAATATGACACCAGAAGATGAGCCTCTCTGGTCAGAAGATGTCCAATATGCTACTGGGAAGAGCAGAGGGCAATTACAAATAGCTCCATAAAGAATGAAGCAGCTGCGCCAAAGTGGAAACGATGCTCCATTGTGGATGTGTCTCATGCTGAAAGTAAAATCTGATGCTGTAAAGAACAATATTGCATAGGAAGCTGGAAATGTTAAGTCCAAGGACATGGTCAAGCAGCAGGTGGCAAGAGTAAACATCAACACCAGTAAACCTAAATGGAAGGGAATGGGTAAATTTAATTTAGATGACTATTATATCTCCTACTGTGGGCAAGAATCCCTTAGAAGAAATCGAGTAGTCCTCATAGTCAACAAAACAGTCCAAAATGCAGTACTTGGGAGCAATCTCAAAAATGACAGAATGATCTCAGTTTATTTCCAAGGCAAACCATTCAACATCACTGTAATCCAAGTCTATGGACAAACTACTGATACTGAAGAAGTTGAAATTGACTGATGTGGGGTAGAACACCAAAAGAAGATATACTTTTCATCATAAGAGATTGAAATGCAAAAGTAGGAAGTCAAGAGATACTTGGAATAACAGGCAAGTTTGGCCTTGGAATACAAAACAAAGCAGGGCATAGACTAACAAGAATTTTGTCAAGAGAACACACTGGTCATAGCAAAAATCCTTTTCCAGCAAACCAAGAGGCAACTCTACATATGGACATCATCAGATGATCAACACCAAAATCAATCTGATTATTTTCTTAGCAGCCAAAGATTATATGGACACTTCTATTATATGGAAGCTCTAAACAGTCAGCAAAATCAAGACCTGAAGATAATTATGGCTCAGATCAAAACTCTTTATAGCAAAATTCATACCTAAATTGCATAAATTAAGGAAAATCACTAGGCCTTTTAGGTATGACGTAAATAAAACCCCTTATAATTATACAGGGGAAGTGACAAATAGATTCAAGGGATTAGATCTGGTATACAGAATGCCTGAAGAACCATGGACAAAAGTTCATAACACTGTACAGGAGGCAGTGCTGAAAACTGTCTCAAAGCAAAAAATGTTCAAGAAGGCAAACTGGTTAACTGAGGAAACTTTACAAATAGCTGAGAAAAGAAGAGAAGAGAAAGGCCAAGGAGAAAGGGATATACACTGAAAGCAGAGTTTCAGGAAATAGCAAGGAGAGATAAGAAAGCCTTAAGTGAACAGAGGAAAACAATAAAATAGGAAAGTCTAGAGACCTATTCAAGGAAACTGGAGCTATCAACGTAACATTTCATGCAAAGATGGGCACAATTCAGGACAGAAATGATAAGGACCTAACAGAAACAGAAGATATTAAGAACAGGTGGCAAGAATACAGAGAAGAATTGTACATAAAAGGTCTTATGTATCCACCTGGATAACCACGATGGTGTGGTCACACACCTAGAACCAGACATCTTGACACTGTGAAATCAAGTGGGCCTTAGGAAGGATTACTATAAACAAAGCTAGTGGAGGTGACAATTCCAGCTGAGCTATTTAAATTCCTAAAATACGGTGCTGTTAAAGTGCTGCATTCAGTATGTCAGCCAATTTGGAAAACTCAGCAATGGCCACAGGACTTGAAAAGGTCAGTTTTCATTCCAATCCCAAAGAACAGCAATGCCAAAGAACGTTCAAACTACTGTACAATTGAGCTCATTTCATAAGCTAGAAGGTTATGCACAAAATCCTTCAAGCTAGGCTTCAGCAGTACATGAACCAAGAATTTTCAGATGCATAAACTAGGTTTCGAATAGACAGAGGAACCAGACATCAAACTGCCAACACTCATTGGATCATGGAGAAAGCAAAAGAATTCCAGAGAAACATCTATTTCTACTTAATTGACTATGCTAAAGTCTTTGACTGTGGATCACAAGAGACTGTCAAAAATCCTGAAAGAGATGGGAATACCAAACCACCTTATCTGTTTCCTGAGAAACCTGTATGCAGGCCAACATGCAACAGTCAGAATCAGACATGGAACAACTGACAAACTCAAAATTGGGAAAGGAGTATGTCAAGGCTATATATTGTCACCTTGCTCAATCAATATATATGCTGAGTATATGATGAGAAGTGCTGGGCTGGATGAATCACAAGCTGGAATCAAGATTTCCAGGAGAAATATCAATAACCACAGAAATGCAGATGATACCACCCTAATGGCAGAAAGTGAAGAGGGTGAAAGAGTAATGTGAAAAAATTGACATGAAACTCAGCATTCAAAACAACTAAGATCATGGCATCTGGTCCCATTGCTTCATGGCAAATAGACAGGGGAAAAGTGGAAATATTTTCTTTTCTTGAGCTCCAAAATCACTGTGGATGGTGACTGAAGCCATGAAATTAAAAGATGCTTGCTCCTTAGAAGGAAAGCTATGACAAATCTAGAGAGTGAATTAAAAAGCAAAGAGATCATTTTGCCAACAAATGTCTGTAAAATCAAAGCTATGGTTTTTCCAGTAGACATGTACAAATGTGAGAGTTGGACCATAAAGAAGGCTGAGTGCCGAAGAATTGATGCTTTAGAATTGTGGTGCTGGAGAAGTCCCTGAGAGCCCCTTGGACTTAAGGAGAGCAAAACTGTCAGTTCTAAAGGAAATCAACCCTGAATATTTATTGGAAGGACTGATGCTGAAGCCCCAAAACTTTGGCCACCTGATGCAAAGAGATGACTTATTGGAAAAGATTCTGATGCTAGGAAAGATTGAAGGCCAAATTAAAAGAGGCAGCAGAGGATGAGATGTTTAGATAGTATCACCAACTCAATAGACATGAATCTGAGAAAACCCAACCCCAGGAGAGAGAGAATACAGAGAAGCCTGGCATGCTGCAGTCTTTGGAGTTGCAAAGAGTCAGACAAAATGTAGTGACTGAACAAAAACAAGAAACCATATCATTAAGAATTCCACAGGCCTGGAAAGAAGTATTAGATGGAACAGTTGAATATTATATCTCAACTGAATAGAAGAAGACTATGTGTATTGAATGTACTGCTAAAGAATAAAATGAAATAAGTTAAAGAAATAAACTAGCTCTGATTATGCTAAAGTTCAAACTCTCTATTTATAATAGAGGGGCATTCAAAATACATATACCAAACAATAAGTGACTTAATACACTAAAAACTAATTCTAGTGATTCATTGGAAACAGTCTGTAGAACAGAAATAATGAATATCAGCTTGGGCAGAAGGATAAAAATGAATAAAAACTTAATGCATACTTATATTTTTCTTATCACACACCTGATCCAATCCATCAGGAAATTCTTTTGATCCTTCCTTAAATATAACTAGATTTCAACCATTTGAAATACATAGTTTCACAAATGATCTCCTTATTTCTGCTCAGCAGCTAGACACACCATTTTTTCAACATGAAGCTATTTTAAAGTTCTACATCCTTATATTCCACACACAATTCATTTAGAGTTAAAGTCAACATTTTTACATTGGCCTATAAGACAAACATACAAAGCAGGCTGTGGATCTGGTTCTCCATTCTCTCTTTGACCTCATATTTCTCAGCTCCCCAGCACACCTCCCTCCGACACCTCATCTAAAATATGTATTCTTAATATCACTTACATACATCCTTGCCCAAATTTCTTCTTTTCAAGAGACCTATGCTGCTATCCTATTTAAAAATGTCCAAATAACTCTCTATTGTTTCTACAGAATATGTAAATATGAAACTTTCTAACATACTGTAACATTTTTCTTCACCAGGAGGGGAATTATCTTTTCTGCTTTGTTCACTAATATCTTCTTTAGCAGGCACTCAGTAAGTGAATAAATAAAGAATATAGTCTCCTAAAATACCTAGTTGTCAAGCTTTCCATCTTATAATGCTTTCAAAAATGTTTTTACTGTCATCAGAAAAAAAATTAAAATGTGACTAAAGAAAAATGAATAAAAAGAGATAAATTTTGTTATACAGTTATAAAGAACTCTGAAAATTTGATTTAATCTAAGAATTAGTATTAGAAAACAAAAACAATGTACAGAAAGTTCATAATTGAATTTAACAAAAGTTGATACATATGATGCACTCAATATTCAACATAAAGTATATAAAAGGTGTAAAAAATAAAGATATGAGTATAAATGGTAAACCTAAAATCTGAAAATAAAACTTAAATATTAGCACAAAGAGACTAAGTGTACTAATAGCTTAAAAGTATATACAAATAAAGAATACTAAAACAGTTAAATTATTAAAATTAAGAATTTAAACAATAATAAGTCAAAATAAATACAAATTATTTGCATTTAACAGCATAGATTTTGTAGTCAGATAGATTGTGTTAAATACAAGGATTTTAATCTCCCAAGCAACAGACCTAATTTTTTGAGCCCTGCATTTTCACAAGCAAAGTGGGAGATACACATTTTTAATTCAGAGATTATTAGAATTAAGAGAATGTATCTTAACAATGCAGCACAGAAAATGGCACATAGTAAGTTGCCAATGAATGGTATATTTATAATGGCAATGAGGAGTGGATTTTATAACGATGCCAATACTCACATTTTGACATACAGAAATAATGCAAGTATGTTAACATGTTAAACTATATGAACAGTTTATGTAAGTTTATACAACAAGCATTTATAATATGGGCTTCCCTGGTGGCTTAGTAGTTAAGAATCCGTCTGCCAACGCAGGGGGCACAGGTTCAAACTCCAGGTTAGGAAGATACCCTGGAGAAGGAATTGGTGACCCACTGTAGTATTCTTGCCTGGGAAATCCTGTGGACAGAGGTTCCAGACAGGCTACAGTACATGGGGTCCCAAAAGAATGGGACATGATTTAGTGACTAAACGACATCATATATACACATAATTTAAAGCTTGAAAATAAAATTTTATTATTAGCAACCAGACCCTAGGGGGAGAAGGCAATGGCACCCCACTCCAGTACTCTTGCCTGCAAAATCCCATGGACGGAGGAGCCTGGTGGGCTGCAGTCCATGGGGTCGCTAAGAGTCGGACACGACTGAGCAACTTCATTTTCACTTTTCACTTTCATGCATTGGAGAAGGAAACGGCAACCCACTCCACTGTTCTTGCCTGGAGAATCCCAGGGACAGGGGAGCCTGGTGGGCTGCCGTCTATGGGGTCGCACAGAGTCAGACATGACTGAAGCGACTTAGCAGCAGCAGCAGCAGCACACCCTAGGACCACTAATATCTTTAAAATATATTAAAATGAAGAACAGTGAAATGGTATTTGCATCTTATTCCCTGCACTAAAGTAACATCATCAACTGTCAAGAGATGATCTAATGTCCATACTCAACTTCAGCACTTTTTCCACCCGATAATAGAAAACATTCTTCATGCCTCCAAGCAGTATATTCCCATTGACACATATGTGCTTATTTTGAGTTCACTGCCCTGTCCTGTTGCTTAAGCACTCCTTCATTTCTCACCTTTAAATATCTACATATGATGGGCCATTTGATTATTTCCTGGGAGGACTATCACTGCCTCCAGCAATCCTCTTGTAGAATTCTTGGCCTTGTCTCCAAGTTAGAAGTGCCTGCTGCTGCTGCTGCATTGCTGCAGTCGTGTCCGACTCTGTGCGACTCCACAGACGGCAGCCCACCAGGCTCCTCCACCGGTGGGATTCTCCAGGCAAGAACCCTGGAGTGGGTTGCCATTTCCTTCTCCAATGCATGAAAGTGAAAAGTGAAAGTGAAGTCGCTCAGTCGTGTCCAACTCCTAGGAACCCCATGGACTGCAGCCTACCAGGCTCCTCTGTCCTAGGGAGCTTTAAATAACCAAACAAAAGAAACAAGCCACAGATTACCAGCCTGCATCCGGTCCCACCACTTGATGGGAAATAGATGGGGAAACAGTGGAAACAGTGGCAGACTTTATTTTTCTGGGCTCCAAAATCACTACAGATGGTGACTGCAGCCATGAAATTAAAGGACACTTACTCCTTGGAAGAAAACTTATGACCAACCTAGATAGCATATTCAAAAGCAGAGACATTACTTAGCCAACAGCGGTTCGTCTAGTCAAGGCTATGGTTTTTCCAGTGGTCATGTATGGATGTGAGAGTTGGACGGTGAAGAAGGCTGAGCTCCGAAGAATTGATGCTTTTGAACTGTGGTGTTGGAGAAGACTCTTGAGAGTCCCTTGGACTGCAAGGAGATCCAACCAGTCCATTCTGAAGGAGATCAGCCCTGGGATTTCTTTGGAAGGAATGATGCTAAAGCTGAAACTCCAGTACTTTGGCCACCTCATGCGATGAGTTGACTCATTGGAAAAGACTCTGATGCTGGGAGGGATTGGAGGCAGGAGGAGAAGGGGACGACAGAGGATGAGATGGCTGGATGGCATCACTGACTCGATGGATGTGAGTCTCAGTGAACTCCAGGAGTTGGTGATGGACAGGGAGGCCTGGCATGCTGCGATTCATGAGGTCGCAAAGGGTTGGACACGACTGAGCGACTGATCTGATCTGACCATAGGTCACCTGCATCAGAATCTCTATGAATGGAGCCCAGGCTTATGTTTTATAATTTCTCAGATGATTTTCAAAATGCTTTGATAACTACTGCTTTGTGTGATGTATGAACACTGTTGATGGTCTTTTTATTTTTAACATTTGACTTTAGGTTAACTATTATTGTTTCCCTCTTAAGATATCTTTGTCAAAATTTGTACTTCGTTTCTATATTCTTAGAGTATGATGGAAAATATTGCACAGCTCAATTCAACCCTCAAAAGGCACAGCAGAGAAAATCTAATCCATTATCTATGGTGTCTCTTTCTTCCTCAAACAGAGTGAGCCATCACAAAATAGCTTCAAAATACAAGGCTTGTATTGATCATTTCATTCCCATGCCTATAGTCCTCTGACCTTTGTTGCAAAATTTCAAGTCATAATTTTATTCAAACTCAAAATATAAATATATGAAAGATAAAAATCAGAGGTCTATGTGGAGAAACTCTGAAAAATTATTGGGAGAGAGGATAAGTTTCCTCTCTATGGATATTTATGTGAGTTATAGGAAATAAAGCAAAATGGCTATTTGCTAAAACATTCGTTTCCTATTCAGTTCAGTTCGGTCACTCAGTTGTGTCTGACTCTTTGCAACCCCATGAACCTCAGCATGCCAGGCCTCCCTGTCCATCACCAACTCCCAGAGTCTACTCAAATCCATGTCCATCCAGTCAGTGATGCCATCCAACCATATCATCCTCTGTTGTCCCCTTCTCCTCCTGCCCTCAATCTTTCCCAGCATCAGGGTCTTTTCAAATGAGTTAGCTCTTCACATCAGGTGGCCAAAGTATTGGAGTTTTAGCTTCAACATCAGTCCTTGCAATGAACACCCAGGACTGATATCCTTTAGAATGGACTCGTTGGATCTCCTTACAGTGCAAGGGACTCTCAAGAGTCTTCTCCAACACCACAGTTCAAAAGCATCAATTCTTTGGCGCTCAGCTTTTGTTATACTCCAACTCTCACATCCATACATGACCACTGGAAAAACCATAGCCTTGACTAGACGGACCTTTGTTGGTGAAGTAATGTCTCTGCTTTTTAATGTGCTGTCTAGGCTGGTCATTATTAATTGGTTGTTCCTATTAAGACAGATATTTATGTCCACATATACGTATATGCAAATATTTAAATATGACAAATAAATACCAATGCATAATATGGACACTGTCCATAAATATGGACAAGACTGAGCAACTGAATTTAACTTAATCACAGCTCTAGAGAATCAGGAATTGTAATTTAATTGGATGATTTCAACATTTTAAAGAGCTTAGCTATTTTTTCAAGCATAATTTCTCAATAAATAGAGCCAAATGATTTTTAAATTGGAGAAGGAAATGGCAACCCACTCCAGTGTTCTTGCCTGGAGAATCCCAGGGATGGGGGAGCCTGGTAGGCTGCCATCTATGGGGTCGCACAGAGTCGGACATGACTGAAGCAATTTAGCAGCAGCAGCAGAAGAGTCAGGATTCACTTTCTGTAGGATTCATCTTCTGAATCATATTATCCTAATTTCAACTCACAGCCCTTCCTAAAGATTACTTCCTAAAGGTAATATACACCTGTAGCTTCATAGAACAAAGATTCAGAGCCCAAGCTTTCATGAGGTGATATTTAGTCTTGTCTTGGGATTTCTTAACAAGAATACTTAGGCACTATCATAGATTAGATGAGAAAATGAGAAACAATAGGACCAAACTGTCAGTATTTAATGCTCACTTCCTTGCTTTTTAGCTCTTTAAAAGCTGCTGCTGCTGCTAAGTCGCTTCAGTCGTGTCCGACTCTGTGCGACCCCTGAGACGGCAGCCCACCAGGCTCCCCCGTCCCTGGGATTCTCCAGGCAAGAACAGTGGAGTGGGTTGCCGTTTCCTTCTCCAACGCATGAAAGTGAAAAGTGAAAGTGAAGTCGCTCAGTCGTGTCCGACTCTTAGCGACCCCATGCACTGCAGCCTACCAGGCTCCTCCATCCATAGGATTTTCCAGGCAAGAGTACTGGAGTGGGGTGCCATTGCCTTCTCCCTTTAAAAGCTACTTCTGTTATTTGAATGTGCACCAAGACAATGTCATTTTAAATAGTTACACTGAACAAGTATTTCAAGATATACCTTTTATTGCATGAGCAACTCACATAAGTGCTTGCTTAAGTCATTGGGAGGATTTAGATGCTGAAATAGACCACTTCAATATTTTTTTAACAGAGAGTAGGGAAACAAATTCCCGTAATTACAGCCTTGTTAGCCAGGATACTGAACGCCGAAATCATCTTTCCCAGGATGATTTATAATAAAAGTAGAAGCAATTATCAAGAAAAGGTCAGTAACACTGAGAATCTCTTAACAGTACTGATAGAAAAACCAACTTGATTTAATTCTCATAACTGTTGGAAAGGTGGCTGGTGAGCATAGGTTTAGAGGAGATATGCTATAGATTTCTTCAAAAGATTAAGGTATTACTGATATTGCTTTAACTAGGGTTCACAGCCAGGTAATAAAAATACTACTTTAAAATACTTCAAGTTTATAGTTAAAAGGAAGACAAAAACTAAAATGTCACAACATAACCCATTCCATGTAGTCTATGTTCTTTATTTCCAAGAGTAAGTCTTCAGAAAAAATTATTTTGAAGTAAATAGGTCCTGCTTCAGGACCAAAACATTTAGATATAATGTGTTCTGAGTATGTGTGCAACTTATTCAAATGAGTGCTGTTATCTTTCACAACTTTGTTCTGCAAACACTGCATTCAATTATACATTTAAATATTTTTGCTGTATTATATGTGAGGATTTTAGGACAAGATTGTGAGTAGCTTATGAAACTTATTAATTAAGGGACTACAGCTCAAAGGTTGACCTCTCTGATGATAGCTTTATAGAGAACACTTGATCTATGAATCTAATCTAATCTACATTGGCTATTATAAATATTGGGTCACAGACCAAAATAGCATGAATTCAATTTCTGGATAAACTCATTAATTGCAAATAATTTGTTAATGGGTTGGGAAAAGCAGAATGATTTTTTTTCCTAGCAGACATTCACTGAAATTTTATCTTTCACTCAATAGGAATATCCATTGCCCTCATTTAAGAGCTAGTTATTTAAGCATCATAAATGCATGTGTGTTAGTGACTCAGTAGTGTCTGACTCTTTGTGACCCCATGGACTATAGGTTGCTAGGCTCCTCTGTCCTTGGAATTCTTCAGGCAAGAATAATGGACTGGGTAGCCATTCCCTTCTCCAGGGGATCTTCCCAACCCAGGGATCGAATCCTGGTCTCCTGTACTGCAGGCAGATTCTTTACCGTCAGAGCCACCAGGAAAGCCCAATAAATCACAAGGTAGTGTTAATGCAATGGCATAAATACTTCTGAAATTAATCTGATTTTTGCCATTCTTACTACCATTATCTTTACCAACTTAGTTACACCTGGGCAACAATTGGTTTCTACTTAATTTCACCATAATTTTTTTCTATCATTAAAATAGAGTTTTTCTGTCATTAAGCTAGCTCACTTCCAAACTATTCTCCACAAGGTAATCAAGGTAGACATCCAAAAATGCAAATTATCAACATGGCCCGTCTATGTAGGGGCTTCCCAGATGGTGCTAGTGGTAAAAAATCTGCCTTCCAACGCAGGAGATACAAGAGAGGTCAGTTCTATTTCTGGGTTGGGAAGATGCCCTGAAGCAGGAAATGACAATTCACTCCAGTATTCTTGCCTGGCAAATCACATGAACAGAGGAGCCTGGTGGGCTACAGTACATGGTGTCACAAGAGAGTCAGAAATAACTGAGCGACAGAGCACTCCCCTTTATATGGTTCGCTCAGTCCCTATTTCCCTTAAAATGAAGTTATTAACCCATAAACATGAAAAACAAGGGTGCACACAATTGATCTAGCTTGTTGTATTCTCTAGCCTGAGCTCTTGTCCTTGTCCTTTCTCAGAGTACACATTAACCACAGTAAATATCTTTTAGGGTTTTTTAAATAGAGTATAACTTCCTTTCAAGGACATTCCTTTCTCTCTGCTAGTACCAAAGTGCCCATTGGTAGCCAGCAAGTTTCTTTAGTAAATGTGAGTTAAATATCATACCCTAAAGGTATTCTTCCTTGATTATTATGTTTTTTTTTGTTTTATTTCCCAAGTTTCCTACATTTTATCCCCCATAAGTTTACACTTTATTGTTATTATTTTATTGACCATTTATTTTCTATGAATTACACCCTTTGAAGGCCAAAATGCTACTACCTTCTCTCCAATATACTCCAACAGCTACCACAATTATTGAAATCTAATACACATTTCCTAACAAAAAAGAGCTAAGCCGCCACAGGTGAGGACCAAGATCTATGCAGAAAATCTGCCCAGCTCTAAAACTTACCTTCAGGAATGGTTTTTTCTGCTTATCATCCTCTGAGATTTGAAGGCAGCCTGGACAGATACGCCAGGTCAGGAGAGTCGAGGTTACCCATGCTAGTCATCAATTTTCTGTTTCTGCAGAAGCCCCTGCCTCTGCCTCCGCACCCACAGGCTCCTCCTCCAGGCCAGGTGTAGCAGCTTTCCTCAGTGCACCCTGAGGACTCCTTGAATCAGGTTCAACTGGGATGTTTGCTAAACTCAATCCCTGACCTTACTCTCAATCTTCTAAATCAGACTCTCTGAAGAGGACTCTGGAATCTGAATTTTACATGCTGCTGCTGCTAAGTCACTTCAGTCGTGTCCGACTCTGTGCGACCCCTGAGACGGCAGCCCACCAGGCTCCCCCGTCCCTGGGATTCTCCAGGCAAGAATACTGGAGTGGGTTGCCATTTCCTTCTCCAATGCATGAAAGTGAAAAGTGAAAGTGAAGTCGCTCAGTCGTGTCTGACTCTGAGCGACCCCATAGACTGCAGCCTACCAGGCTCTTCCGTCCATGGGATTTTCCAGGCAAGAGTACTGGAGTGGGGAGCCATTGCCTTCTCCTGAATTTTACATAGATACCTCAAGTGATCATTAAGCACTCCATATTGGGAGGTGGGGGGGGGATGGTGAGTGGGGGTGGTGGTGAGTGGTGGGGAGTGAGCAGAAGATGCTTATCATATAGGAGAATGAAATAGCTTCCACTTAATTTGAAAGAAAATGGTATCCTCAAAACAGATTTTACAGCCTTTGGAGAAATGCTTTAAGGGTAAAATATTTAGGATTACAGGGAAAAGAATGAAGCAGCTAGGAGTGGAGGTGAAAAAAGATGAGAATACGGGAACACATATATACCTGCGGCGGATTCATTTTGATATTTGGCAAAACTAATACAATTATGTAAAGTTTAAAAATAAAATAAAATTAAAAAAAGAAAAAGATAAAAGATGAGAATAAAAGAAAGTGGAAGGATAAGTCAGAAGAAAAGAAACACTGAAGCATATAAGCAGCAGTAGAGTGTTAGGAATATTTTACTTTCCCACTTTCACGAATAGAGTATATATATTTTAAATCTTACCTCCTCAGAATTACATTTATTTAGGTTTTACCTGTTCCCTGGCTAGCTTACTTGGATTTATACACTTATAATTTATAAAATGTGAATGAGCTAATAATTCTTGGCCTCACATTTGCATTTTACTAATCATCCATATTAATCCCAAGTAATACATAGTATATAAATTTTTCTGAAGATCTACAAACCAATCATATTGGAAGAGCATTTTTTTTTCATAGTCTTTCTTAATTTACACCACAGGCAACAGTCTTTTGTTCCTGCAGATAAGATTGACCTTGCACAGAGGGAACATAAACAAAAGACTATTCAGGGAGGCACTTTTTTCCAAACATCATAGCTTCTAAAGATCAGTAAGTAAGAAGTGACTACTAATTCCCTCAGGTCATTTCATTAAGACAGCTCCATATTTTAACACAGCATAATCTAAATAAGACAAAGTTTTATTCTTTCCTGTCTTCAACGGAAAGGGTAAGAGTAAATGAGCAGTAAAATTTTTAAAGAGAGATAGAACGCTATGCTTTAAGTTTGAATAATATGGAGCATATTTAATCAATTTCCAGACCATCAAATAAGATTAAAGTGGTATTAGGGGATATGGGGGAGGGGAGGGGAATATTCTCTCCACAGTCCTGACCTCCTGAGAGGGAGAATTGGGCTGACTTGATAGCTCAGTTGGTAAAGAATCTGCCTGCAATGCAGGAGACCTTGGTTGGATTCCTGGTCGAGATGCTTTGGAGAAGGGATAGAATACCCACTCCAGTATTCTTGGGCTTCCCTTGTGGCTCAGCTGGTAATCTGCCCACAATGTGGGAGGACTGGGTTGGAAAACCAGAAGATCCCCTGGAGAAGGGAAAGGTTACACTCCAGTATTCTGGCCTGGAGAATTCCATGGATTGTATAGTCCATGGGGTTGGACACGACTGAGTGACTTTCATTTTCCTATCACTTTTCGTGCTTTGAGCCAGATGATGAATACCTAAGGCAAAAACTTCTTCATGATTTTTTTTTCTTCCTTCCTTTATGCCAGTCTCAATAATTATTTCCAGTTCATGCTCTCCTCAGGACATTCACAGCTGCTGGAAGTACTGCAATAGGAAGTCTTTACTATTCTTGAAAAATAACTCCTCAACTATGGAGAATATTGGCCAGTTGTTGAGCATATTGATGCAATCAGAGTGACAAAAGAAACTCTGAAAGAAAGATACGAAATTCGGAATTTACATGATTTTTCCTTTAAAAATTCATAGGAAATGTGAAGATGTCTGCACATAATCTCTAACATCTTTACAGATTCACAAGTACAGAGATAAAAATCTTGAAATCTATAAATTTTTCAGTTTTGTATTCCTGTATGTGTGTGTGTGTGTGTGTGTGCGTGCGGTTGCTCTGTGGTTACTCTGGTGTTTATAAAACACAGGCTAAAATGTTGACCTGAATTTTCTAGCAAAATACCCATGCTTATTTGAACCAAGTTGCTTCAGTCATGTCTGATTCCTTGTTACCCTATGGACTGCAGCCAGCCAGGCTCCTCTGTCCTTGGGATTCTCCAGGCAAGAATACTGAAATGGGTTGCCATTCCTTTCTCCACAAAATACCCATAACTTTTAGTTAATTCATTTTTTAAAAAATTTTATTAAGATTATGTTAGGTAGTTAGAATAGGAAACAGGAGTCCAGAATGGCGATGGCTAAAAGACAAGGAAGGGAAAAGCCCTGGAAAATAGAACAAAGGAAGGTCTAAGGACTGGAGTGAGGACCTCAGGGAGAACAAACAGCACTCCTGGCTGCCCAATTTACATAGGGCAGGCCCAGAGGGAGGAAAAAAACATAAAAAGAGGAGCCAAAGGGCTTGGGGGTGGGGGGGGGTCTCTCTCCCATGCGCACTCATTCTCTCTCTCTCTCTCTTCTCTTCACATCTTTTGGGTCAGCATGCCTTCACACCTCAAGGATGTATTTTCCTTTATTTTCTAAATAAAACTGATCTGAGAACTCTAACACGGACTGTCCGAGAGCTGTGATGCACTGAGGACTTTAACGTCCATCGCTTCAAATCTTTGTTATGAGGAGATAGAACCAAGGAGATTACACTCTCTTGACAATTATTATACACATCTATCATCTATCTTTATTTTTTTTACAAACACACACACAAAGCCTATAAGCATTTTGTTTTGTTTTGTTTTGTTTTGTTTTCTATAAGCATTTTGAAATCCTAGTCCCAAATGTACCTTTTGTCTTTTGTTAACATACTGATGTTTAAACTTTCAGCTTTTTTTTTTTTTTTTTTGAACTGGTGAATGTAATTTAGCTCTATTCAGCAACTGGTTTTTAAACATTTCATAATTTTATAATTTTAACTGTTCTTCAAAAAGCTCTTCAAAGTCTTTTCCATAATTATGTCACAATTTATTCAATCAATTACTTTATAATAGAAATTTTTATTGTTTTCAGTTTTTACAAATCTTTCTGTGTAATGCATATATTTATACATATATCAATCATTTCTTAGAATAATTTATTGAAGACTGACATATTACACTAAATTGCCCTTCAAAACATAACTTCAGTTTGAACTTTCAGCAGTACTGTGTATTTCCTTCTAGACAATGAAAATTAACCAGAAATATACATATAAAACACACATGCACAAATGTTGCCACAATGTTGAAATCTGCCTTTCTGTAAAATTACTACTTTTATTTGTATATATCTGGATACTAGTGATATAAACTGTTTTATTAAGTGTCTATCATGAAAAATTTATTATGTAAAATAATTAAGCATAAAAAATCTTCACCATTACCTACTCTGTGGCTTTACAGATATTCACTTGCAACACATTGCCTTTGAGTTTTAGGTAATCTTTTACTAAACATATTTTTTTCTACTTTATGTAAACAGATATATGGATCTTTCACTCCTTTGGCTTGACCTTTAGAATGCTCTTTTCTCTTGGAAGTCACATTGATATTAAATAAGTAATCAGTTCACCCTTGTTTTCTGCTAATTTTATTGATTATGATTCATGCAAAGCAAGAGTTGTGATTAAATACAAAAAGTTAGAATTGCCATTCTTTCAGAGTACCTACAGGTAAACAATGATCACCATAGCAGTAACATAATTCCTTCCATCTATGGTATAGATTGGAGAAGACAATGGCAACCCACTCCAGTACTGTTGCCTGGAAAATCCCATGGATGGAGGAGCCTGGTAGGCAGTTCATGGGGTCACTACAAGTCAGACACGACTGAGCGACTTCACTTTCACTTTTCACTTTCATGCATTGGAGAAGGAAATGGCAACCCACTCCAGTGTTCTTGCCTGGAGAATCCCAGGGACAGGGGAGCCTGGTGGGCTGCCGTCTCAGGGGTCGCACAGAGTCAGACACGACTGAAGCGACTTAGCAGCAGTAGCATGGTATAGATTCATGTATTTACAAAGTAGCTAGATACTTGTCAGAAATGGGAGCACAGGGTAACTGAAGAGGTCAGATTTCAGAGAAGGTCAGTATAACCCTAAAAATAAATGCCATAAAAAATGAGCCTAAAGCTGTTAGACATAGCAGAAAAATTAAGGATGCAAATAACTGGTAGTTCTAAATTACAGTATGAGTGAACCATATTAACCTATCTTCTCTCATCTTACTTTGGTAAAGTTATGCATCCAGGAAAAATCAGGATTTACAAATGGACTTAGTAGTGTGTTAGGAATGCAAGCACTTATTTAGTATAGATATTGTTCTATTTTCAATGTCAAAAATGTAGCTAAGCTATTAGATAAGGTGGAGTTCTAAACCACCTTTAACTAGTCTTGGTGATGGTTCTGGCTTTGTCAAATCAGAGCTTGGCATTACTTTTTGGTACAATCACTAGGGTGAGTAACCTCAAGATTGTGGAATTACTTGCTTTCAGATCAACTGAATATTTTTGGCATGTGTAAGAGATATTTTGAAGTTATTTTTAGAAATATTTTGAGATATAGATTATGAAAGGAGCTATAGTTCCAAACTGAGTAGACTGAGACTGAAACTGAAATCAGAGCAGATGAATTCAGTACTATTCAGGTAACATATATTAAATAATAGTCAGATTTTTAAAACTGTATTGTAAGCTATTAATAGATATAGAACCAGGAAAAGTGATTCATTAAGGTGGCTCAGATGGTAAAGAGTCTATCTGCAATGCAGGAAACCCAGGTCTAATCCCTGGGCTAGGAATATCCCAGGGAAAGAAGAATGGCTACCCACTCCAGTATCTGGCAGGCTACAGTCCATAGGGTCACAAAGAGTCAGAAAGACTAACCGAGTAACACTTTCACTTTTTCAACAGTAAAGATAGAGAATATCCAAGAAGACAAAAGACTTCCCTGGAGGCTCAGATGGTAAAACGTCTGCCTATACTGAGGGAGACCCGGTTTCAATCCCTGGACGGGGTAGAGCTCCTGGAGAAGGAAATGACACCCACTCCAGTATTTCTGATTGGAAAATCCCATGGCTGGAGGAGCCTGGTAGGTTACAGTCCTTGGGGTTGTAAAGAGTCGGACACGACTGAGCAACTTCACTTCACTTCAAGAAGACAAACGTATTTTTGAGTGGTTGGGAATACAAGTAAAAAGAAGACAACTTTTTTCATTGTATTTGAAGTTTTGAGCAAGATGAAGTGCCCTTTTCCAATATATTGTGGACATGAGAGACAGTTAAAATATGTTGAATGTAAATGCATGTTTCTTATATATTTTAAAAAGAGGATGTATCTAGATATTAAATGAGATGAAAGAGAATCAAGGAGAGCATTATCTATCACTAAATACAGTTATTCAGATGTGGTATAACTTTTATTATATTATCTGTGATTTGGTTCACCTCTAATTATTTTCCTCCATCATCTCCTTTGTCCCCATGCCCTGGCATTATACTCTGTAAAAAGTCCAATCCTAAATCTATAAACTGTCTACATTTTTTTTTTCTGATGCATAAACACAGTATGGTGACAATTATTGTAGAAAATGACATAAAATTTAGAGAAGTGAAGTTCTAAGCAGATGCTTATATTAGTCAAGATTCTTCAGAAAAACAGAACCAAAAGTGAGTGCGTTTGCGTGTGTATGGAGTAGATAGATAGGTAAGTAGATAGATAGGTATAATGAATTGGCTTATCTGATTATGAAGGCTGAAAAATCCCCAAATCCACAACTGACAAGCTGGAAAACCGGGATATCTGACAGTGTAAGTGCAGTCTGAGTCAGAAGGCCTAAGAAGAGAAAAGCTGATGGTGTAATATCAGCCCAAAGGCCAGCAAGCTCAAGACCCAGCAAGAACTGATGTTTCAAGTCAAGCCTAAAGGCAAAAAAAAAAAAAAATCCAATTCAAAGGCCAGAGGAGTTTCCCGACCCACATTGGCAGTGACAACCTGATTCACAATCTACCAATTTAAACATTAATCCCATCCAGAAGCACCCTTACAAGCCCACCCAGATTGTTTGACCAATTGTGTGGGCAGCCTTGGCCCAGTCAAACTGACACAGAAAATTAGCTATCACAAATCTACATTTTGTAAACTGGTATCCATATACATTGACTTAAACCGTATTTAGTCTGAAGATGATGACTATAACAAAGCCATAATTCCACATAACATGATATAACTAGCTAGTATACAACTTTTTAAACACTTCCACAGAAGAGGAGGTAAAGCTCTTGAGTTATGTTTATTCTTCTAAGTCATCTGTATCTTAAAGACTATGATGTAAAATTAACACCTAAACACTTTGGTATTAAGTTGTGTGTGCTCAGTCACTTCAGTCATGTCTGATTCTTTGTGATCCCATGGACAGTGGCCCACCAGGCTCCTCTGTCCATGGGATTCTCCAGACAATAGTACTGGAGTGGGTTGCCATATCCTTCTCCAGGGAGATGGTATAAAGTCAATACATCTTATATTACTTGATAAATGAATAAGAGAGAGAAGAAAAATATATTACACACACATATGCACACATATTCATAACAAAAAAAAGCAAGAAATATTCATGACAACTACAATCATTTCTTAACTGGTCACATGGTCACAGCTGGTATTCATAATTACCTTCTGGCATTACCTACCTATTTTTTATTTCCTTTGCCTTCAACATGCATCTCAGCTGGTCAATGTCCTTTATCTGTTGGGGTGATACAAACCTCCATTTCTGAAGGATCTGGACCACTTAGAAGTCTTACCTGGATTGGACTTCTATTGACCTTAATCACAGAGCACAATAATACTGAGACACCTTAACGGATCTCCTAAATTCCAGACATACTCTTTCTTACCTCCATTTTGGAATAATAGTACAATTGTCCCTTATCTGGATCAATCACCCTAGCCAGCACCATAACTCATTTTTTTTTTCACTTTTGATTCAGAGGCATTTGAGACGAGAGTGGTCAGGTCACACTCAACTTTCAATTCAGTAGAATCATTATTGTCCTCTGGTAGAAGCGTTACTCCTCTGGAACTAAGACCTCTAGGCCAGCAAAGTGTAAAGTCATAGGTTCAGGAAGCAAAAATTTTTCTAGTGGGTCAATAGGAGTAACAGTGAATGTTGCTACTTTCATTTCTACCCCTTGATTCTTAGACCTATGAATAATGGTATAGAAGAAACAGAACCATAAAATTGAATGATAATTCAATAGAGAACTTTGTCCCAGCCCTGGAAGGTATTTCCACCTAACTGCTGCTGGGTGGGAACCCAGGTCACTGTGTCTTCAAGAGACAATTTTATCAAGCCAGCTGCTTATGGTAAGACCAGTAAATTCCATGAGCCTGAGCCCTTTGCCACACTTCATTTGATATAAAATGAGTTTTTTTTTAATCAGAAATAACTTCCTATGGAATACCATGTTAATGGATATATTCTGTGAGTCCACAGATGGTAGTTTGGGCAGAGGCACTGTGTGTATGGAAGGTAAATCTGTATACAGAGTAAATGTCAATTCCAGTAAGAGCAAAACCCTGCCCCCTCCAAAGTACAAGTGATTCAGTGCAATAAATCTTCCACCAGGTAGCTGGCTCACCAGTCTAAAGAATGATGCCATATTGGAGATTCAGTATTGATCTCTGCTACTGGCAGATTGGCACTCAACAATGCTATACTCACTTGGTGAGTGGAAATCCATGTTGGTGAGCCCATGAAAAACCTCCACCCCTGCCACCTTGGCACTTTGTTCATGAGTTCATTGAGTGATGACAGGGATGGATAGGGAAAGAGACTGACTGATCATCCCATCCACTTTATTATAATTGTCCTCTTGAATTCACCCTTTGGTGAACACTCACATGGGACACAATTATGTCCAATTTCTTACTCATTCATAGAGGTCTACTAACATTTCTCTTTCCCAAATTTCCTTCTCAAAAATTTTGCAATCATGTCCCTTCCAAGTCCCTAACCATCCAGCCAAATCATTAGCTACAGTCAATGAAACAGTATACAATTTTACATCTGGCTATTGCTCCTCTCAAATGAAGTGAACAACCAGTGACATATTTCCAACTTAAAAATGGCAAAAAAAATCTGTCTTTCTAAACAAAGCTTTGAGTAAGTAAATCATTGCAATTTTACATAAAGGCTTATTATACAAGAACTGAAATAGTTTTATACATATTGATATTAAAATATTTTTATGTTTTTCATATAGAGAATGTGATTTGTCTATACTTCTTATACTTATTTTTCATATGATTCAAAAATTTTAGTAATTATGCAATTAAAATCAGAAATAAAAATCATCCTATCAACCTGTTATTTCCCCTTCACTTCTCTTCTCTCTCCCTCCCTCTTCAAGTCACACCTGAACTTCTTAAATATATTTTACATATCACTGCCTCTACTACATCTTCCAGTCACTCTCAGCCCTACAACAATCTGACCTCTACCCACAAAAATCTCTGAAATTTTACTCTACACAGACACCAATAACTTCTTGCCATTAACCATCCAAAGGAGAATTTGTAATTCACTTTTCTCTTACTAGCAGTCTATACTTTGTAAAATCCTCTTCTTTAAACTCTATATTCCCTCTCTAGGAAAGCATACTTGCTTATTTTCTTCCTATGTTCTCTCCATTTTGTTTCAGGTCACCTACTAAACTCTGCTTTTTCTTCTTACTGGAGTTCTCTCAAATTCTGATTTCCATTTCATTCTTACTCTCTATACTTTTGTTGAGTGCTTTACAGTCATTGTTGCATTAATTTCTAACTATGTATGATTCTTCCATTTCTCTAATCCTTGGCCTTCCTATTGAATTTTGGATCCTGAATAGCTCTCTATGTTTTAAAGATATATTTGGTCCAAGGACACCTTAAATTCATTGTTTTTCCAGACTGATGGCAATAGCTTCTGTCTGCCACTTTACATTTTGTCCAAAGCAGTAGTTTCTTTCAAGTTCCTAGCCCAGCAAATGTACACACCACTCATTCAGCTATCTTTGAGAGAAACATGGCAATAATCCTTAACACTTCTTTGTTCCTTTAGTCCCTTAAAAACAACAAACAACAATAAAAGCTTCTATTATCTTCTCAGGTCATAGTCCTGTCTCAATTAAATCATTGATCCCTTTAACTCCAATTTTCAACATTCCATTTTTTTAGCCACCCTACTTTTTGAAAGATTTTATTTAGATTCAATTATTTAATTCCATCTATCACATTATGTTGGAGAGGTCTGACAGAATGTGGTCCACTGGAGAAGGGAATGGCAAATCACTTTAGTAGTCTTGCCTTGAGAACCCTATGAACAGTATGAAAAGGCAAAAAGATAGGACACTGAAAGATGGACTCCCCAAGTCGGTAGGTACCCAATATACTACCAGAGATCAGTGGAGAAATAACTCCATAAATGATGAAGGAATGGAGCCAAAGCAAAAACAACACCCTGTTGTGGATGAGACTGGTGATAGAAGCAAGATCTGATGCTGTAAAGAGTAATATTGCATAGGAACCTGAAATGTTAGGTCCATGAATCAAGGCAAATTGGAAGTGGTCAAACAGAAGATGGCAAGAGTGACCGTCGACATTTTAGGAATCAGCAAATTAAAATGGACTAGAATGAGTGAATTTAACTCAGGTGACCATTATATCTACCACTGTGGGCAGGAATCCCTTAGAAAAAATGGAGTAGCCATCATGGTCAACAAAAGTCTGAAATGAAGTACTTGGATGCAACTCAAAAATGACGGAATGATCTCTGTTCACTTCCAAGGCAAACGATTCAATATCATGGTAATCCAAGTTTATGTTCTGACCAGTAACCCTGAAGAAGTGGAAGTTGAACGGTTCTATGACAATATACAAGACCTTCTAGAACTAGCACCCAAAAAAAGATGTCCTTTTAATTATAGGACTGGAATAAAAAAGTAGGAAGTCAAGAAACACCTGGAGTAACAGGCAAACTTGGCCTTGGAGTACAGAATGAAGCAGGGCAAAGGCTCATAGAGTTTTGCCAAGAGAACGCACTGGTCATAGCAAACACCCTCTTCCAACAACACAAGAGAAGACTCTACACATGGACATCACCAGATGGACAATACCAAAATCAGATTGATTATATTCTTTGCAAACAAAGACAGAGAAAATATATATAGTTAGCAAAAACAAGACCGAGAGCTGACTGTGGCTCATATCATGAACTCCTTATTGCCAAATTCAGACTTAAATTGAAAAAAGTGGAGAAAACCACTAGACCATTCAGGTATGACCTAAATCAAATCCCTTATGATTATGCAGAAAAAGTGAGAAATAGATTTAAGGGACTAGATCTGACAGACAGAGTGCCTGATGAACTATGGATGGAGGTTCATGACATTGTACAGGAGACAGGAATCAAGACCATCCCCAAGAAAAAGAAATGCAAAAAAGCTAAATGGCTCTTTGAGGAGGCCTTTCAAATAGTTGTGAAAAGAAGAGAAGTGAAAAGCAAAGGAAAAAAGGAAAGATATAAGCATCTGAATGGTGTGATGGTGTGATCACTCACACTCACCTACAGCCAGACATCCTGGAATGTGAAGTCAAGTGAGCCTTAAGAAGCATGACTACGAAAAAAAGCCAGTGGAGGTGATGGAATTCCAGTTGAGCTATTTCAAATCCTAAAATATGATGCTGTGAAAGTGCTTCACTTAATATATCAGCAAATTTGGAAAACTCAGCAGTGGCCACAGGACTGGTAAAAGTCAGTTTCCATTCCAATCCCAAAGAAAGGCAATGCCAACGAATGTTCAAACTATCACAAAATTGTACTTATCTCACACGCTACTAAAGAAATGCTCAAAATTCTCCAAGCCAGGCTTCAGCAATATGTGAACTGTGAACTTGCAGATATTCAAGCTGGTTTTAGAAAAGGCAGAGAAACCAGAGATCAAATTGCCAACATTCGTTGGATGATCGAGAGAGCAAGAGAGTTCCAGAAAAACATCTATTTCTGCTTTATTGACTATGCCAAAGCCTTTGACTGTGTGGATCACAATAAACTGTGGAAAATTCTGAAAGAGATGGGAATACCAGACCACCTGACCTGCCTCTTGAGAAAACTGTATGCAGATCAGCAAGCAACAGTTGGAACTGAACATGGAATGACAGACTGGTTGCAAACAGGAAAAGGAGTATGTCAAGGCTGTATATTGTCACCCTGCTTATTTAACGTATATGCAGAGTACATCATGAGAAATGCTGGGCTGGAAGAAGCACAAGCTGGAATCAAGATTGTTGGGATAAATATCAATAACCTCAGATATGTATATGACATTACCCTTACGGCAGAAAGTGAAGAAGAACTAAAAAACCTCTTGATGAAAGTGAAAGAGAGGAGTGAAAAAGTTGGCTTAAAGCTCAACTTTCAGAAAAAACTAAGATAATGGCATCCGGTCCCATCACTTCACGACAAATAGATGGGGAAACAGTTGAAAAGGTGGCTGACTTTATTTTTCTGGCTCAAAAATCACTGCAGGTGGTGTTTGCAGCCATGAAATTAAAAGATGCTTACTCCTAGGAAGAAAAGTTATGATGAAACTAGACAGCATATTAAAAAGCAGAGACATTACTTTGCCAACAAAGGTCCAACTAGTCAATGCTATGGTTTTTCCAGCAGTCATGTATGGATGTGTGAGTTGGAATATAAAGAAAGCTGAGAGCCAAAGAATTGAAGCTTTGAACTGTGGTGTTGGAGAAGACTCTTGAGAGTCCCTTGGACTGCAAGGAGATCCAACCAGTCCATCCTAAAGGAGGTCAGTCCTGGGTATTCATTGGAAGGACTGATGTTGAAGCTGAAACTCCAATACTTTGGGCACCTGATGCAAAGAGCAGACTCATTGGAAAAGCCCCCAGTGCTGGGAAAGATTGAGGGCAGGAGGAAAAGGGGACAACAGAGGATGAGATGGTTGGATGCCATCACCGACTCAATGGATATGGGTTTGTGTAAACTCAGGGAGTTGGTGATGGACAGGGAGGCTGGCATGCTGCGGTTCTGTGGGTTGCAAAAGTCAGACACGACTATGCGACTGAACTGAACTGACTGATCACATCAAACTTTTGGTCAAGAAAATGGAAATTAGACATCATTTTAGGTATTTCAAGTATAAAATAGTTTAATATTGGGAGTTGGATGTTCAACAAAAATTTTGCAATGACAAAAGTAGAAAGATCTGGGAAATTTTTTTCCTAACTACTAGGATTTTTGTTACCTTTTCTAGAATCAAGGAAGTTGCAGGAGCCACAGGAAACCACACAGGATAGTAATTCTTCTATCTAATTATCCGTATTCATTTTTTTTTTCCGTATTCATTTTTTACTGAACATACTGCTAGTAGTTTTCATAGTAAGCTCATTTCCCACTTCGTTTTCACATTTTTTTCCTCTCTGCATGAAAACCATCTTATATAATATCAGCTTACATGAAATTTTGTTTTAAATAATTTTTCTGAACCTTCACTAATGGGTTCTCCTACTTTGGGCATTTCTAAGAGTCTACAGTTATCTTTTTAATAGCACTTTCAGTCATATATTGTAATTAGTCTTTTTCCCTGAGGTTTGCTCCAAGGGATCACTTGTCCCTTGACAACAGGATTATTTATTTGCACCATTTCCTGTCCAGTATCTTGTTCATATAAAGCATTCAATTATTATTTGAAACAATGAATAAATAAGTTAATTCTGATAACGTCTCTTTAGTCTTAATACTAAGGTAATTTTATTTTCAGAATTTTAAAGTTAAAATAAAATTTTAACTAAAATATAGATAATCAGTTGGCACATATTTGTTTCTATAGAAACTCTCTTAAATATATGACATTTTATGTCTTCATTGTACAACTATTTTAAAAACAGCAGGTTTATTTCTGTTAAACTTTGCCTACAAAGCTCCTCTTTATACCACAAGATTGCCAAGTTCTTTTAGAATAAGATCAAATTCACTGTTTTTTTAATGTAATAAGTGTCTCTTCACAACCTTGATGTCATCTAAAAATTCAATAAGAATGTGTTTTAATCCATCATCCTAGATGCTAACGCCATTACAGTACGAAATAGAACAGGATGGTCAAGCCAATGTCCAGCATGACCTTGCTGCACTCCCTTCAAATCTTACCTATAACTTTAAATAATACATGAATCATGAATCAACATTTGGATGTACAAGACCTGATACGAAGAACTGACTCCTTGGAAAAAACCCTGATGATGGGAATGATTGAAGGTGGGAGAAGAAGGGACGACAGAGAATGAGATTTTTGGATGACATCACCGAGTCAATGGACATGAGTTTTAGTAAACTCTGGGAGTTGGTGATGGACAGGGAGGCCTGGAGTGCCGCAGTGCATTGGGTCGTAAAGAGTCGGACACGACTGAGTGACTGAACTGACTGACTGATCTGCATTTACCTCTACTCTTTCTATCAGGAGCGCTGTAATTCTTAAGCTTTCATATTCAGGTCCCTTGTACATGGATATTTATCAAAACAACATGTATCACAGAATCCCTTTGGGGGGAATCTTCAATAGAATTTGCATTCCAAACAGGCAGGACGTTTGAAATTGTGATCATCCCTGGTGGTCTGTTAATTTCTGCCTCTCTTAATTTAACAAGTTGAAATATGGATACAATTGGAAGGTGTTTCCTGCTCTTCTCCTTTATGATTCTGCCTTAGAAGACCATGTCTACTGGTATCTCTAAACTATGAAGTCTACTAGGATCAATTATGTGTATGAGTTAGACTTCAGCAAACTTGTGCTATTGCTACAATTATATATAAAATATATAAATCTTAAACAACTCTATGTTCTATTTATACATAACAATGATTTAATATACCTATTGTTTGTACTCTGTTTAATTTTAACATCCAATTTCCTTTTCCCCCCTCACATTTGACTCATTTTATGTTATCTTCTGTATGTATTTTCACAATTTTATAATGTTCTAATTACTTTTAAATATTTTTAAAGTTTCATTTTTATTAATGTTTTATTTCACTGATTTTCATTTATCTTTCCTAATTTTATCATCTTTATTTTTCACTTTTAAAATATGATCTCATTTTTTTAATCTTTTTTTTTTTTTTACTTTTATGTTTTCTCCTATTTTTTGAACTGTGGTGTTGGAGAAGACTCTTGAGAGTCCCTTGGACTGCAAGGAGATCCAACCAGTCCATTCTGAAGGAGATCAGCCCTGAGATTTCTTTGGAAGGAATGATGCTAAAGCTGAAACTCCAGTACTTTGGCCACCTCATGCGAAGAGTTGACTCACTGGAAAAGATTCTGACGCTGGGAGGGATTGGGGGCAGGAGGAGAAGGGGACGACAGAGGATGAGATGGCTGGATGGTATCACTGACTCAGTGGATGTGAGTCTGAGTGAACTCCAGGTGTTAGTGGTGGACAGGGAGGCCTGGCGTGCTGCGATTCATGGGGTTGCAAAGAGTCGGACATGACTGAGCGACTGAACTCAACTAAACTGAACTGATTGTTTAAATAGTTACTCTCAATTTCTATTTTCTTTTTTTTTCTTTTTTTTTTGGAAAATATTCTTTAGTTGCAAATATAAAATTGTGCACAAGTACAAATTACAAGTGTAGCCCTGAGTAATAAATACAAAGTCTTATGTTGTACACACTCTTTGGGGCCAATTTGTATTCTATTCAGAGCTTACAAAGTAGATTGACTCTTTAGTTATAACAGACTGTGAGACAAATATTTTTACTGACACTTTTTTTTTCAAATTAGACAAGAAAGCACATTGAACAAATTATTATTTTATAATGGAGATATGAAGTCAAAATTCCCCCCAAAATATGTAATTTAGGGAAAACAAATTTCTTATCTGATGCCATCTGTGCAATGCTTTTATTTTATTTATTTTTTTTATTTTTAAACTTTACTTTTAGGCATATTTCTGAGACAAAAAAACTTTTTTCCTCTAATATAGTCTGGCAATAATGGAGAAATTATTCCACCCCATCAGTTAAGGAAATCATTGTGCTAATTCATTTTTTTTATTTTATTTTTAAACTTTACAATATTGTATTAGTTTTTCCAAACATCAAAATCCCAGAATATTGGAAATAAAAGCAAAAATAAACAAATGGGACCTAATTATACTTAAAAGCTTCTGCACATCAAAGGAAACTATTAGCAAGGTGAAAAGGCAGCCTTCAGAATGGGAGAAAATAATAGCAAATGAAGCAACTGACAAACAACTAATCAAAAATATACAAGCAACTCCTACAGCTCAATTCCAGAAAAATAAATGACCCAATCAAAAAATGGGCCAAAGAACTAAATAGACATTTCTCCAAAGAAGACATACAGATGGCTAACAAACACATGAAAAGATGCTCAACATCACTCATTATCAGAGAAATGCAAATCAAAACCACTATGAGGTACCATATCACACCAGTCAGAATGGCTGCAATTCAAAAGTCTACAAGTAATAAATGCTGGAGAGGGTGTGGAGAAAAGGGAACCCTCTTACACTGTTGGTGGGAATGCAAACTAGTACAGCCACTATGGAGAACAGTGTGGAGATTCCTTAAAAAACTGGAAATAGAACTGCCTTATGATCCAGCAATCCCACTGCTGGGCATACACACTGAGGAAACCAGAAGGGAAAGAGACACGTGTACCCCAATGTTCATCGCAGCACTGTTTATAATAGCCAGGACATGGAAGCAACCTAGATGCCCATCAGCAGATGAATGCATAAGAAAGCTGTGGTACATATACACAATGGAGTATTATTCAGCTATTAAAAAGAATACATTTGAATCAGTTCTAATGAGGTGGATGAAACTGGAGCCTATTATACAGAGTGAAGTAAGCCAGAAAGAAAAACACCAATACAGTATACTAACGCATATATATGGAATTTAGAAAGATGGTAACAATAACCCTGTGTATGAGACAGCAAAAGAGACACTGATGTATAGATCAGTCTTATGGACTCTGTGGGAGAGGGAGAGGGTTGGGAGATTTGGGAGAATGGCATTGAAACATGTATAATATCATGTATGAAACAAGTCGCCAGTCCAGGTTCGATGCATGATACTGGATGCTTGGGGCTGGTGCACTGGGACGACCCAGAGGGAGGGTATGGGGAGGGAGGAGTGAGGAGGGTTCAGGATGGGGAGCACGGGTATACCTGTGGTGGATTCATTTCGATGTTTGGCAAAATTTTTATTTTCTTAAAACCTTTAAGTATACATATTTAGGCATTTTATAAATAATCACTATTTTTAAAACTTTTCTTTTGTCCAGATGTTTGTTCCTGCATTTTCCAAACTTTGGGAAATCATCTTCTTACTTAATATTAAAATAAAATCTGAATATTTTTATGTGAGCTGGGACTAATACCTGAATTTCATACTACAGACCAGAAAGTCTCATAGCTCCCCAAGTATTTCTGAACATGCCACAGAAGTATATATTTAAATATATATTACAATCTATACATCCATCTATATTTTTTATGAAGCTTTTTAGTTTGATGTAGTCCTACTTGTTCATTTTTGCTTTTGTTGCCTTTGATTTTTGTGTCAAATCCAAAGAAAACCTATTTCAAGGAGCTTACCATCTATGTTTTCTTCTAGAAATTTTATGGTTTCCTGCATTACAAAATTTACCTTACAGCCTAGGTCACTGTGCATAGGATTTCTAATAGTTACTTTTTTTTCCTGGCCTCATTAATGCCAGAGTAGAGGTTAGGGCAGGGAACAGACAGAAACAGTTTTGTTCAATTATCTGTTTATAAAGACATTAAATTAAATGAGGAAATTAAGGAAATCGATATTGAATTCAGTTGCTTCTTGGGTATGTTCTGTGAATCTATGTCTTTAATAATCAGTCTTCAGTTGCTTTTAAAAATACAGTGTGATGACCAGGCAAATAAAGATATTTTTCAAGATTATCTCTATTTAATAAAAGTAGGATAAGATGTTCATGTCTGGTGGGAATGTTGCCTCTGATTTTATAAACAGCAATGGTAAATATTGTTCAATAAATTTGAAGAATGTAAAAGATTCTTCTCTGTAACCATTTGGGTATAAGAGACTTCTCTGAAGAATACCAACTTCCTTCTATCAAATATGTTTCCAGACTTGCTGAGATGTAATATTCATTTAAGAATGCAGATTTGTAGACTAGAACTGAGAGCTATTTGATGTGGATGAATTATCAGCTGAAACAAAATTTGGACCATTATTAACATAATTATGTATCCTTTGCTTTCTTACTCTGTATTGTAGGGGGAATCTGTATCTTTAAGATGACTATTAAGTTGTGCACATTCTTTGAAAGTGTTCCAAGTTCAGCTAAGATTATCATCATGAGGGAACTTTTTCTTTAAAGATATCAAATCTAAAAGCAATACTAATATTCATTCAATTAAATAAATGATAGCCATTTAAATTATTTTAAAATAGTGAGGCTATTCATTCAAATTGAAGCAAGGTAAAAGCCCCTCAACCATCACATTTTTTTCATGCAGTTTTAGGGGATTTAGGGGATAGTAGACAGAATTAGAGCTGCTTTCAAAGATTTAATATTAAACACAGTTTGATTTCTCCTAGAGAGATAAATTTGGAGAAGGCAATGGCACCCCACTCCAGTACTTTTGCCTAGAAAATCCCATGGACGGAGGGGCCTGGTAGGCTGCAGTCCATGGGGTCTCTAGAGTCGGACATGACTGAGCGACTTCACTTTCACTTTTCACTTTCATGCATTGGAGAAGGAAATGGCAACCCACTCCAGTGTTCTTGCCTGGAGAATCCCAGGGATGGGAAACCTGGTAGGCTGCTGTCTATGGGGTCGCACAGAGTCGGACACGACTGAAGCGACACAGCAGCAGCAGCAGCAGAGAGATAAATTATGAGCTCATCACAAATTGGATTAGAGCATGAGTATGTAAGACCACCTGAAAGGGAGAGAATGTGACCAGCTCAAGGAGACAGTGGTGTCATCAGTAGTGGCTATTGCTCTGGGAGATGCAGGGCTGTGACTCACTTCCACAGCCCCAAGTTGAAAGGAGCAAGTTAGGCTCCATCAGGAACTGTAGCTCTCTAAACAGAAAAGTTCCCCTGCAGCCAAAACAGGCAACAATGCCAAGCCTCAGGCTTGCTTCATACCTGTAGATCTTTTTAACATTTCATCAGTTTAAGCTCCAGATTACCCAGGGAAACTACTTGATTTGCTCTGGCATTTCCTCAATTCCTGACAGGTTTAGATTTTAGTATCTAGGCATAATAGAAATAATCACCTTCAAATGCCCAGTCATAAATAGTTGTTTTGAAATCTTAAAAAGTTTTTTTTCATTTTTTCTCTCATGATGCTATTTAACTATATCATCAATATATCTTATTTCACACCTTTCTTTTCACATTTACAACAACAGATATACACCTTCATAATCTTTTATCTAAAGAACTGTTGTTCTTCCAAGCTCTATTTCTTAACTTTATTAACCTCAATTCAGTATGTCACCAGATATAGGTTCTTAAAATGCAAATCTGCTCATGATGTCAGAGCAAATGCAGTATTGTCATGATACCTATTTAAAATAGGCAAAATTTCAAATTATTGTTTTACATATAAGGCTATCTATTACTTGACCCGAATTTAACTCTGGGGCTGCTGAAGTGGTTCAGTGATAGCAGGAGATACAGGTTCCATTACTAAGTCAGAAGATCCCCTGGAGAAGGAAATGGCATCCTACTCCAGTATTCTTGTCTGGAAAATCCCAAGAACAGAAGAGCTTGGCAGGCTATAGTCCATGGGGTCGCAAAGAGTTGCACACTACTCAGTGACAGAGGAAGCAAGCAATTAAACTTTATTAATTCTGACAATAGACTCACAAATACCTCAAATTTCTGTAAATCTTTCTTTTAGGCCTAATCCTTCCTAGTTTCAGTTTTGCATTTGTGCTAGTTCTTTTTCCCAACTGGAATGTATTTCTCATTGTCTCCTAATAAAATCTTATCATCTATTAGGACTCAGTTTTAAGAGCAATATTCCTGGAAATTTCTCCTAAATTTTTCAGACAGATTATTATTTTACTTGCCTGTTAAATCACATAACTTTATATTAATATATATATACACATATGTACGTATGTATCTTTAACTCTTATCATATGCTATTAAAATTTTTTACATGAACATTTTTACCACCTAATATTTTACCTCATGAGCTAGAACCATATTTGTATCTTCTGAATTTGAAGCATACAAGAAATCATGCTAATTATTATGTATTATTATAAATACACTGAATAAATGTATTCAACAGACTGAATTAAACCATTGAAATGAGTCATCAATCACTGCAGATTTAAGGGTCTGTAAGTGGGGAAATCCTGGTTATGGGAGACATTCTAATATACGTATATGTTGTAACTGAGCATTACATCTAGTGCATGTTTACCTCTCTGTCTCCATTTAATAAAATATAATGGTCTTGATGGCAAAGACTGTCTTATTTATCATTGAGTTCTTAGTGCTTATAAAAGAGGTATTAGGTACTGGTATTCATTCATTCATTCACCAAGAAACTATGTATTGAATACTTGCTATGTACAAAGCATAACCCCTCAGTGTGGGAGTACAGCAGTGGGATAGAGCAGATGAAGATCCTGTCTGGTGAAGCTCAGTATTATGTACAATAAAATATGAAGATAAGTAGTGCCGGGATGATGGAAGCAGGGTTGTTATTTTAGAGATGAGGTAAGAAAAAGCCTCTCTAATAACGTAATAAGCAAAAAAGAGTTGAAGAATCAAGACAAGTAGATAATCTAAGGAGATACATATCAGTGAGAGAGAGAGAGGCCTCTGAGGAGCCTTGAGGTGGGAAAGGGCTAGGGAGGCTCAAGGAATGTCTGAAGGCCCGTGTGGCTGGTGTGGCTGATGGAAGAGAAGAGAAGGGCTGAGTTCAGAGCTGATGTAGGAGCCAGATCATTTATGTCTTTTGGATTCACTTCTGTTCCCTCTCCATTTATTCCAAAGCAATCCCAGTGATGTTATTAAAATGCAAATTGGAATATGTCAAGATCTTATTTCAAAAAAAAATTTTTTGGCTTCTCATTACTTAGAGAAAACAGAAAGATCCTTAATATTCCCATAAAATCCTGCATAAATTATCCCCAGTTTGCCTCCAAAGCAAGGCTGCTGCCCTTGCTTTCAGCTCTCTCCTCCCAAACACTTTTCTGTCTCATAAATGTCATTTTTCACCCCACCTCAGGAAAGCTGCCTGAATTACATTCTCAGTCTGGAACCCTTTCTCCTTTCACAGTTTCTTTCACTGGCTGTTTCCTCTGTATCCCTCAGATGTCATCTTAAATATTACCACTTTGGACAAGCTTTCCCTAATTACTCAGTTTATGACCACCTACTACCCAACAGCTCTCTATTTAATTATGTGTTAAATGTCGATTTTTCTCACTAGTTCATAAACACTGTAGAAGCAGGAATATTATCTGATATAGGATATTATCCCAGTATCTACCATGACACAGATATATATAATGAATGCTTGGTTATGCTTTTGGTTGGATAAATAGATGGATGGATGAATGAATGATGTGCTTTTGTTAGGTTAAAAAAAAAATTAGGGACTTTCCTGGTGATCCAATGGCTAAGACTTTGCACTCCCAATGCAGGCAAACAAAATTTAATCCCTGGTTGGGGAACTAGATCCCACATGCCAAAACTAAAATTACCACATGCCACAGTGAAGATCGAAGATCCCATGTGCTGCAACTAACACCTGGTAGAGCCACATAAACAAATAAATAAAATTAAAAATTAACAAACAAAAAGCAAATGCCAGTTGTACTGTTATACAGTGCTAGCAGGATTTTTCTAGTAAATTAATTCTCAAATCTTGATCCTTGGAATAAACTGTGATTTCTCTCACACTACTTTTGTGATTCTGTGGAAAGGGAAGATAACACAGGTGCTCTGAAGGGCACAGGCTGTAATTATACAAATAATAAATATTATTATTATTAAAGACTTGTTTTATTTTTCTAAAACTGTCATTAATCAGCTGATGATTTTTTATAACTTAAAAACATAGTTATTATACTCATATACCAGTGTTTATGACAAGAAAGTTGTACACAAAAATCTATCCTATTTCATTTCCTCAGTTTATGACTTATAGGGAAAAAATCTAAGACTTTTAAAACTCAGAAGAATGAATACAGCAGGTAGTGGCATGAGCAATTATTAATATTTTCAAATATTGTTTTGAAAATAATATGTCAAGTGCTTAAACCACACAAGTACAAAATAAATATCTGTAAAATGAAGGAACATTTTAAATCATTTAATTAATTCTATTATCCGTTCTTTGAATTCAGTTTCCTCGATGAAAATGTGATTATGTAGGCATGTACTTCTTTTATCTAAGACAAAAATACTTGTGTTGTTGTTAAAGTAAAAGCTGCTTGATTCAAAATAGAAAAATCAATTATATTTTTCATGGATATACTAAAATGTTTAAAACAACTGATTAGGTTTTTATTTGTGAAACTCAGAAATCCACTGCACTCCATTTGTAAGAATTCTGGTACTAAGGTCTATTTTCTCCTAGTATTTTGCAGACAATTTATCCATAGTGACCCCAGTACACAGTGATTTACAGACTCACTAGTTTTATAAATTCACAATAATTTCACACAGATTCACAGAATAACAATATTATCAGTCACCCCTTCCTTGGAGAAATATTTCGAAAAAAGCAAGTCAATAACTTTAATGGATGTTTCTACCACCATTGAGAAAACTGTTATTGATTTCAGATGATACATACTCTAGTCCGTATCTAATCCATCATTACTAGCTACAGTCTACAGATTTATAGTAATAAATAATCTGAAATTATCTCAATGGGAGACAAGATATGCCCATATCTGTATAAATTCTGAGGGCAAGCAAGTGTCAATAATTCCTTTCTTCTAAAATAATATATTCTGCATTTTATTAGAAAGGCATATTATGATGAACTTTTCCCATAGCTTTGTTGAAGTCAACTGGAAGCCTACTTTTGTTCTCTTGGAAAAGTTGTACATCTGAGTGAAAAGGTGGGGGTGGCTACTCATATACAAACTGAGCAGTATATCTATTTACAATAAAAAGAGATTGAGAAGTCACTTTTCACTGTACGAATTCTTGATTTTTTAAAATAAGAACAGCTTCTATTAAAATAGAAATAGTTCTTATTTATGCATAAAGCAGATATGTTTCCAAAAAGAGCTAAATCACTTTTTTATTTCCTTATTTCATATAAAAATTTTCACCTGCTACTTTCTTTCCCTTGTGCTTCCCAGTCTTGTCTCTAGTTAGAACAATTTCAACAAAGGAAAGAACTGTTTAAATTTGGCAATAAGAAAGGTTTTTGAAAGTTGAAATACTTTTTTTTTTATTATCAGTCCTTTGAATGTTTCTTGATTCTATATCTCTCTACATTTCTGAACTACAAAAGTGACTTTATTCATATATCATTTTTCCATTTGTTCTAGGAAATGTTTCAAGATTGTCAGGGATTTTTACTTGAATTCTCTTTCATTTGTGTGTTCTTTGCTTCTGGGTGATAGGGATTGAAGGTTTCTTATTTATTTTATAAGTAAATCTACATGAAACATAAATCACTCAGTGCATTTGGTTTGTATTAAGCCTGTGAGTTGTTCAAAATCTTAATTTTACTTTCCCCTGAATGTCCACAAACAACTATTTCTAAACAAAAGGGCACTGTTTCTCCAAAATAAAGAAATTTCTATTTATATTTCCATATCTGCTATCATTTATTGTGGCTTTCCAAAGGCCTAAAACTCTTTGAGATACACTGACATTTTGCAACGCATCTCAGGAAAAAGGTCACTCTGATAAAATGAAGATCTTGCTCCTTTTAAGATATATGCTCTCAAATTTTAGGGACAAGATCAGTGTCTAGATGTGCCTTATTGGGATTAAAATATCACTGTATCAATTATCATCAGAGCCTGAAGATGCTTCGTGGTAGAAAATAAGTAAACAAATAATGTGGATGGATGCTTTAGAAACAATCTCTACTGCTGCTGCTGCTGCTAAGTCGCTTCAGTCATGTCCGACTCTGTGCGACCCCATAGACGGCAGTCCACCAGGCTCCCCCGTCCCTGGGATTCTCCAGGCAAGAACACTGGTGTGGGTTGTTGCCATTTCCTTCTCCATTGCATGAAAGTGAAAAGTGAAAGTGAAGTCGCTCAGTCGCGTCGGACTCGTAGCGACCCCATGGACTGCAGCCTACCAGGCTCCTCCATCCATGGGATTTTCTAGGCAAGAGTACTGGAGTGGGGTGCCATCGCCTTCTCAGAGGGACAATCTCTAGGCAGGAGTAAAAATGGTGATCGCTGCCATTATATGTCAGATGTAGGAGAAAATGTCAGGAATGCTTGTGTTTTCCAATATTTTAAAGCTTCAACTTAAGCTTGTACGTGCATTGTTTTAAACAGATGCACCACAAACAAAAGAGATAGAAGTGGCACTGCTCTTAAAAGTGTCTTCTCCCATTCATTTGACTCTTTGTCTTCCCACCTGGGATTCCCTGGTGGCTCAGAGGTTAAAGCGTCTGCCCGAAATGAAGGAGACCCGGCTTCAATCCCTGGGTTGGGAAGATTCCTGGGAGAAGGAAATGGCAACCCACTCCAGTACTCTTGCCTGGAGAATCCCATGGAGGGAGGAGGCCCGGTATTGTTACAGTCCATAGGGTTGCAAAGAGTTGGACACGACTGAGAGACTTCCCTTTCTTTCTTTGTCTTCCCACCACCCTAAGCTTCTTTTGCAATAATTTATTTAATCCAAACCCTTTATTTTGCCATGAAAACATGGAAGGATTGTAAGACACAGTTAAATTCTCACAAAGATGGGAATCCCCTCTTTTCTCTTTAAACCAGATCAAACTAATCCATAAAAATCAAACAATTAAATAATAAACAAAAATCCAAGACAACAAAATCTAGTACCTGAGCACACAGCTTTAGAGCTGAACTGCCTAAGTCAAAGTATTTACTCTGCTACATACAGGTGGTATGACTTTTAACAGTTTACTTAGGTCCTCTGTCTCAATTTCATAATATGTAAAATGGAGCTAATAAAAGTGCTTAATTTATACTGTTGCTGAAGGAAATGACAACCCACTCCAGTATTCTTGCCTGGAAAATCCCATGGATGGAGAAGCCTGGTAGGCTACAGTCCATGGGGTCGCACAGAGTCAGACATGACTGAACGACTTCACTTTCACTTTCTTTGTGAAAATTAAAGATCAATATTTGTAAAGTTTTTAGAACATTATCTAACATATATTAGTACTATATAGCATTTATTAAATACATTTATATCATAAAATAAAATACACAGAAGTGCATTCATTATATATGTCTATTTTAACAAATATAAAGCAAACTCCCATGTGACTATATAAACAAACCAAGTCTTTAACCCCAGAAAAATGGCCCCCCACTTCCACCACAGTTTCAAAGGCAAATTCCTCTCTCTTCCTTGAAAAATTCCCTAAAAATAGTCAAGTATAATCCATTATTATGCCATCTTAAATAATCAATTTCTTGAAAGTGAAAGTCACTCAGTTGTATCTGACCCTTTGTGACCCCATGGACTGTAGCCTGCCTGGCTCAGCCATTCCCTTCTCCAGGGGATCTTCCCAACCCAGGGATGGAACCCAGGTCTCCCTCACTGTGGGCAGATTCTTTATCATCTGAGCAATCAGGGAAGCCCAAAAATACTGCAGTGGGTAGCCTATCCCTTCTCCAGCTGCTGCTGCTGCTGCTAAGTCATGTCAGTCATGTCCGACTCTGTGCAACCCCATAGACGGCAGCCTACCAGGCTCCCCTGTCCCTGGGATTCTCCAGGCAAGAACACTGGAGTGGGTTGCCATTTCCTTATCCAATGCATAAAAGTGAAAAGTGAAAGTGAAGTTGCTCAGTCATGTCAGACTCTTCGGGATCCCATGGACTGCAGCCTACCAGGCTCCTCTGTCCATGGGATTTTCCAGGCAAGAGTACTGGAGTGGGTTGCCATTTTCTTCTCCACCCTTCTCCAGTGGATCTTCTCAACCCAGGAATCAAACCACGGTATCCTGCATTGCAGGCAAATTCTTTACTAGCTGAGGTACTAGGTCCTTGCTGCATTGTATTTTTGCTACTTATATGTATCTCTAAATAATATGGTCAATTTTCTATTTCTGAAATTTATATAAATAGAATGAGATTATATCATTATTTTGAATATAGCTCAGGTCTTGACATTTCATTCCAGTACACTCTGCTTATTTTTATTACTATAAAATATTTGATGATTATATTCCATTTATTTATTAATTTATCTATTGTTATCAGATATTTGTGTTGTTTCCAGTTTTGCTGTTATAGATGAGGCTGCCATGGATTTTTTGTCATATGACCCTGGTTTATATGAGAATGAATGGGTTCTTTAAGCACAGTGGTATGCATATTTTCAACTTTATTAGGTAATAAAAGTTTTTCTGAAAGCATCTGTACCAATTTACCCTTTCAAAGGAGATATATGAACGCTGTTATTTTTTCACCTGTTAGTAACTGACTGTTCCTTATACATTTCTTTAAAACATGACTTAACATTACATTAGTGATTTACAATCTCACATTTTCTGTGGATCAGAAATTAAACAGCTGTTCAGCTGGGCACTTCTGGTTCCATCCCTCATTAGGTCGCAATCAAATGCCATTCGGAACTGTAGTCTCACAAAAGCTTGTCAGGCCTTAGAAGATTCACTTCACACACGGTTTATTCAAGTGGCAGGCAAATAGCGAAGGGTCTCACTTCCACTGGGCCTCTTCACAAGGCTGCTCTGAATGTCCTGTGAATGATATGTAGGCTGGTTTGCCCCAGAATGAGTGATCGAAGGGAGCAAGACAGAAACTTCAATGCCCTTTGTAACCTAGTACCAAAAGACTCACATTACTTCTGCCTGATTATATTGGTCACATAGGCCAGTCTTGACTCAGTTTGGAGGGCATTTGGAAAAGGTGTTAATGCCAGGGAGTAGAACTTATTGGGAACCATCTTGGAAGGTCAATTCCACACTCCACATTCTTCTACCATTTAATATTGTCAGGCATTTAACATTTTTTGTGGCTTTTATTTGGATTTTCCTGATTACTAACAAAATTATTTTTCACATATTTATTGGTATTCTTACTTCATGTTGTATGAAGTATATAATGCTTTGTTTCTTTTTCTTTTATGGCCTAAAATACTTTGTCATGTGACAAAAAAAGACTCTAAGACTCTAGGACAGTCCCTATCAGTGCCAGATATGGAGATTCTTCTCAAAGTAAAATTTTACTTCCTTAAGAGGGCATTGCAATGTTGAAAAATTCTTAAGCACTACTGCCCCAACTCTCCCACTGGGGATTGGCACAATTTCCAGAATTTATATGAATCTACTGTAGACATTCCAAGCAGTATTGGAACCACTGAAAATTTAGGGTCAAGTGACAGAGATGATTATTTGTGTGTCTGTTTGGATATATGGAGATGGGCAGAATCTGGCAGAAAAACAAGTTCACAAAAAGTGGAAGGGCCAAATTTAGTTATTCCAATAAAGAGATCATATTTGGTCCAGTGCATGTAGGTTTTCCTCTGAATCCATCATCTATGGCAGCATCTAACTAAAGAGTTATGGTGGGATTAGTCCAGCATTTTTCAAGGCTTCTGTGATGAGATTAATGTCTCAAATATCCTAAGGAATGTGGGATTTTTTTTTCATTTACTATTTTGGTAACCAAGCTCCAGGGATTTTCATTTGATATTTCTTATCATAGTATCATTTACTCAAGGGGAAAATGTGAACTTTCTCTCAGTTCCAATTATATACTTGGTAACAGGAGAAATAGCAGATAAATAATGTGGGACATATAGTCAAACAGATTTAGATTAAACCTATATCAGCTGATTTTTAAAATTGATACTCTGGTGAGTCACTGTATTAAAAACTATCTTCATGAAGGAGTTACCACTTAAAACCATTGTTTAATAACTTCTACAAGATCTAGGTACCTTTCTTTTTCCAATGCACAGTTATGCTAGTAATTGGTCACATTGGGGAGTATTAAATGAATGATTCATAATAAATATCACAGGGTATCTCCTTAAGAGCATTAAGGCTCCACTTCATTCAAGAGGTTCTGAGGTGTGAAATAATTTAAGTATGAGAATTGGATGACTTTCTTTTGAAGATGAAGTTAAGAGATATTTATTCATTTCCATCCCAAGAATTGTCCCAACACTAGATAATTCTGGACATTAGACCATTGTGTCTACCATATTAGCCAATCAGTTTTCCTCTCAGTTATGTGGCTTTTGTTGGCTTCTATTCCCATGAGATCCTCCCATAAAGAGAATATTTCCATGACATTGTCTCCCACCAGGAGAAACTGTTATTAAATAAGATTATTTTATTTTACTAATTAAATATGTTGAGCAGTTGTATTAGTTTTCAAAATTAGTTGTGTAGATTTTGTATTAGAAATCTAATGACCATAAGCACAGAAGCTTAAAACAGCACAAATTTATTATCTTATAGTTTTGTAGTTTAGAAATCTGAGATGAATGTCACCATGCTAAAAAATAAAGGTGCCAGCAGAGTCATACTTCTTTATGGGGGCTGGGGAGAATCTGTTTCTTTGCCTTTCATACACTTACAGGTTGACCTCATTCCCTGGCTGATGACTTTCATCCTCCATCTTTGAAAGCCAGCAACTGTATCACCCTGAATTTATTTGCATAATCACATCTCGCCTTAGCTTGACCTTTCAGTCTTACTTTCTCAATAAGGGCCCTTTTGTGTACATTGGTCCTACCTGGATAATCCAAGATAATCGATAATCTTCCTGTTTTAAAGACATGTCATTAAAATCTTATTTTTTATCTGCTACCTTAATTCTCCTTTGCCATGTATTGATAGTTTAATATATTCAAAGCTTCCAGGATTAGGATTTAGACATCTTTGTTGGGCTTTTGAATAGCAGTGCTAGTCAAGCAGTTATCAAGGTTTCAATAATTTTATTATATATATTTCCAGCTTGATGAATATAATTGCAAAAAAATACAAAATAATTTCATGAATAACACTGTCTTTGATGTTAAGAACATAATTCACTTCTGGCAGTTTCCACATGGAAACATTGTTGCATGTGGTAAAACTCTTGAGCATCTCATGTGATTTGATTGCTATTTGTTATAAAGCAATGGCCTGTATTATCCTAAACACTGATATCAATTTTCATCCCCCAAGTCAAGGGGGCATATGCCTCCTTTATCCTCTGATTTTACCATGAAAACTGTGGGCACTGTATTCAATACATTCTTATTCTTTCTCCTCTCTACTATGGTCTTTCTCTAGCCATTATGGGACAGAGGTAAAAAATCCTTTTTAGGCCTATCTAAATTAAATTGGCCATTCTACTATATAATTAATCCACTGAATCCTATTTTATCCCCCATGTTTCTCCTAAAATTAGTTTTTTGATCTCAGAAGTGATGTATTATTCACCTTTCTAGTCACCTGGCCTAAAATTGCAGGCTGAAGATAACAGGCTTAATTTCTGCAAAAGAATAAATCAGTTACAGAATTTTTTAAAAGTCAACACATAAGTGGTATAGTAAATTGATATGAATCATTGATTATTTTTAAAATAGAAGTTTATATTGTTTTTAAAGTGTTCTTTGAAATTAGATAAAATATTTTTAAATAATTAAGGAGAGGGAAGATAACTTCCAGGATGGGATAATGCTCTCTAATTTGTTTATAACTTTCTGAAAGGAATTCTTTGTGACACCTTCTGTTTCTACCTGACATATGTTAATTTTAGTTGATGTTGGGGTTAAAAATTTTAAGCCTTCTTTGAGTAAAATATCATTATTCTGAAATTTGTGTAACCAGGGTTTCATATCAATAAGAGTTATATTCATTAGAGGGAGGGAAATCTCAAAACTAGAATGTTATTACTGGCCAAATTTATACTGCTATTTCTAAGTAATTAAAATTGATCATGTTCTGGATCAAATGAACATTTTGCAAATTATTTCATAATGGTGCTGGAACGCAGATATAGCCCATTTAATTGTTCACAGAAAACCACTGATGTCTTCTATCAATATGTTATTTGCATTAGCTTTGAATTTCAGATATTTTAAATCCTTCACTTATGTAACTTGCCAATAATTATTTGGTCATACAAATGACACTTTAAGAATTGGTCTTTTCAGGAAGAATGTAAGTGACGGCCATTTGATGGAAGATTTCAGTAAATACCTACAAGACCTTCATTGAAATGCCATGTGGACTATATATAATATATATTATTATATATACTATTGGGACAAAATAAATATTTATTGAATTAAAATGAACTCCTAGTTTCCTCTCCAGAATGTAAAAAACTAGAAGGAACTCCCACTCTTACATAAAGAGCTGGACTAACATCAAATTCACAACTTTTTGAATCCAGTCAGAAGGCTATGGTTACAGAATAGACTGACCAAAATTTAAGGAGATACACTGCTTACAGGAAGAGAAGAAATGCTGAATCTCATCCAACTGAGGTAGAGGCAACCCCAGTAAGCAGCTGTTGAAACACTGAAACCCTTGGGAGCTGCAGAAATTGGGAACAGTTTGTAAAATCTTGTCAGTTGTTTCTCCACAAACCTGCTAGAAACACACTGAAAAGATGAGAAAGAGCCTGGAGCTGTGCAATTGTGGTACAAACCTGTTATAGAAGGGGCAAGCAGCCATATGGTAGGGACAAGTAATTCTGACCAGATCCTTTCCTTTAACTCCACCATAAAATACTGTTTTGCAAAGAAAGAGTAATGCTTTGACTTTAGTTGGTGAACATCTATTTCAGATAAGGGAAAGCAATGAGGAATGAGAGGTAAAGGAACCTCCTGGGGGAGGGAGTAGAATTAAGCCCTGATCCCAAAATTTCAGGCAGGGAAGGAAAAGAACTAAGAATGCTCTATCCCCTGGAGTCACAGACATGGCACGCTCCTGAGACTGAGTCTTAAACTCAAGAACAGAGACTATTTCCCTCCACATCATCACCAACCTAGATGGTGTGAACTACAATGACAGAAGCACACTGCTAGGAGGACAGAAGAAGAATAGCAAACAAAAATACTGTCTCTGAGTTACAGAAGAATGGGAAACCTAAAACTCAGAATCAAATAATTTTGCTGTAATAAAGCACCAGCCACCCTAGTACACCTGCAAATGTACACCTGCATTTGTAACCAAGGCACCTCCATTTGAAGATCTTATCAGGAAAACATGAAGACATTTCTTTCACTCTGAGTTGATACTTACCCACTAGTGACTCATCCTCTCCTCTTTCCCCTGATGCTTGGGTACATAAAACTGCAGACTTCACATTTTTTTAGGAAGGCTTCCTCAGTGGGGAGAAGAATCCTGTTTCTGGGCTGATCCACTCAGCCCTCAACTGGCATATTATTCCATTGGTGGAAAGGAACAAGGTATACTATCAAAGTAAGTGATTAGAGGGCTTGGTATTTTCCGTTTTGACTTCTTATTTTAGTCAGCTACTCCAACATTCAAAATGTCAGCTCACTCCAAGATCAGGAGAGCTCCAGACAAACGCCAGGCATGAAAACACAGATTCAATAAGCTCAAAGAACACCAAGAAGAAAACTGCAAAGAAACAAAGAGACAATATGCTCACTTGTACTGAAACTTTTGAACATTAAAAAAAGGGGGGGTGAGGGGGATGTTAAGGCAAAAAAATTATTGCAGACATCTTGGGAATCACAGAAGCCAAAAATAAAGGGATGACATCTTAAAAGTGTGCAAAAGGAAAAAAAAAAATACTGTTTACAATAATGTAACTAGTGACTATTTCAAATATAAAAGTAAAATAAATCCTCAAATAAAACCCTAGAGCATCCATGCCAACAGACCTACTATAAAATAAATGGTAACAAAAACTCTTATCATAGTCAGAATACAGTACCAGACTGAAAGATGGGTCTATAAAAATGGGTGAATGGTGTTGCAACAAAAGAGAATGAGATAAAATTAAATTTAATTTTCATGTTTTAATTGTTAGAAAACTGTCCAAAGAAATACAGTAGCAATTATATATATAATTGCTACTGTGTATATATATATATATATATATATATATATATATATATATATATATCAGATCAGTCACTCAGTCGTGTCCGACTCTTTGCGACACCATGAATCCCAGCATGCCAGGCCTCCCTGTCCATCACCAACTCACAGAGTTCACTGAGACTCACATCCATAGAGTCAGTGATGCCATCCAGCCATCTCATCCTCTGTCGTCCCCTTCTCCTCCTGCCCCCAATCCCTCCCAGCATCAGAGTCTTTGCCAATGAGTCAACTCTTCGCATGAGGTGGCCAAAGTACTGGAGTTTCAGCTTTAGCATCATTCCTTCCAAAGAAATCCCAGGGCTGATCTCCTTCAGAATGTATTGGTTGGATCTCCTTGCAGTCCAAGGGACTCTCAAGAGTCTTCTCCAACACCACAGTTCAAAAGCATCAATTCTTCGGTGCTCATCCTTCTTCACAGTCCAACTCTCACATCCATACATGACCACAGGAAAAACCATAGCCTTGACTAGACAAACCTTTGTTGGCAAAGGAATGTCTCTGCTTTTGAATATGCTATCTAGGTTGGTCATAACTTTTCTTCCAAGGAGTAAGCGTCTTCTAATTTCATGGCTGCAGTAACCATCTGTAGTGATTTTGGAGCCCCGAAAAATAAAGTCTGACACTGTTTCCACTGTTTCCCCATCTATTTCCCATGAAGTGATGGGACCAGATGCCATGATCTTCGTTTTCTGAATGTTGAGCTTTAAGCCAACTTTTTCAGTCTCCTCTTTCACTTTCATCAAGAGGCTTTTTAGTTCCTCTTCACTTTCTGCCATAAGGGTGGTGTCATCTGTATATCTGAGGTTATTGATATTTCTCCTGGCAATCTTGATTCCAGCTTGTGTTTCTTCCAGCCCAGCGTTTCTCATGATGTATTCTGCATATAAGTTAAATAAACAGGGCGACAATATACAGCCTTGATGAACTCCTTTTCCTATTTGGAACCAGTCTGTTGTTCCATGTCCAGTTCTAACTGTTGCTTCCTGACCTGCATACAGATTTCTCAAGAGGCAGATCAGGTGGTCTGGTATTCCCATCTCTTTCAGAATTTTCCACAGTTTATTGTGATCCACACAGTCAAAGGCTTTGGCATAGTCAATAAAGCAGAAATAGATGTTTTTCTGGAACTCTCTTGCTTTTTCTATGTTTCATCAGATGTTGGCAATTTGATCTCTTGTTCCTCTGCCTTTTCTAAAACCAGCTTGAACATCAGGAAGTTCACGGTTCACATATTGCTGAAGCCTGGCTTGGAGAATTTTGAGCATTACCTGACTAGCCTGTGAGATGAGTGCAATTGTGTGGTACTTTGAGCATCTTCGGCATTGCCTTTCTTTGGTATTGGAATGAAAACTGACCTTTTCCAGTCCTGTGGCCACTGCTGAGTTTTCCAAATTTGCTGGCGTATTGAGTGCAGCACTTTCACAGCATCATCTTTCAGGATTTTGAATAGCTCAACTGGAATTCCATCACCTCCACTAGTTTTGTTCGTAGTGATGCTTTCTAAGGCCCACTTGACTTCACATTCCAGAATGTCTGGCTCTAGGTCAGTGATCACACCATCGTGATTATCTGGGTCCTGAAGATCTTTTTTGTACAGTTCTTCTGTGTATTCTTGCCATCTCTTCTGAATATCTTCTGCTTCTTTTAGGTCCATACCATTTCTGTCCTTTATATAAAAAAATATATATATATATATATTTATATATACTTATAGCATATATAGAGAATATGAAAACAATCGCATAAAGCATGGAGAAGGAAATGGCAACCCACTCCAGTGTTCTTGCCTGGAGAATCCCAGGGACTGGGGAGCCTGATGGGCTGCCGTCTATGGGGTCGCACAGAGTTGGACACAACTAAAGTGACTTAGCATTAGCATGGAGGGAGAAATTACAAATATGATACTTGAAGCCATTACTCTCTATGTACAGTATGATAGCATTATTTGAATTTGAACCATTATAATTTAAATATATATTTTTTTTATTTTATTTGTCTATTTGTTTTTAATTGAAATATATATGTACAATATTATATTAGTTTCAGATGTTCTACATAGTGATTTGACATTTGCATACATTATGAAATGATCACCACAGTAAATCGAGTATTGATCTATCCCCAAAGAAAGTTATTAAAATATCATTGACAATGTACCTTAGGCTGTATATCACAACCCTAAGCCCTACTTATTTTATAACCAGAGGTATGTACTGCTTAATCCCCTTATCTATTTCACACCCTTATCTGTCTCCTCTCAGGTAATCACCTACTTATTCTCTGTATTTATGAGTCTGGTTCCATTGTTTTCATAATGCTTGTTTTGTTTTTTACGTTTCACATAAAAGTGAGATCATATGGTAGATATCTTTGTCTGACTTATTTTAATTAGCATAATAATCTTTAGATTCATCTATGCTGTCACGAATGGCAAGATTTCATTTTTATGTCAAGGTTATTTTCCATTATGAGAGTGTGTGTATACACACACACCACACCTAGTCCCCATTCACCTATCAATATGATAGGTTCCATATCTTGCTTCTGCATTTTGACTACAGAAAATGATTCAGCAATAAACACTGACATGCACATCTTTTTTAATTAATGTTTTAATTTTCTTCAGGTAAATATCCAGAAGTGAAATCACTGACTCATAAAGAAGTTCTAATTTAAAATTTTAAAGGAATATTCATACTGCTTTCCATTGTGACTGCACTAATTTACAATTCCAGCAACAAGGCACAAAAATTCCCTTTTAATCCACATCATTGTCAACACTTGTTATTTGTTGTCTTTTGGTGACAGCCATCCTTATGGTATTCCACTGTGGTTTATTTTTCATTTTAGTGATGATTAGTGGATATTGAGCATCTTTTCATGTGCCTGTTGGCCATCTATAGGCCTTCTTTGGAAGAACGTCTATTAAGGTCCTCTGTCCATTTTTAATTAAGTTATTTGTTTTCTGATGTTGAGTTGTATGAGTACTTCATATATTTAGGTTATCACTCTCTTATCTAATATATCATTTGCAAATGTTTTCTCTCATTTTAGGTTGCTTTTGCATTTTGTTGGTAGTTTCCTTCCCCATGCCCAAACAAAAATAATAATAATTTTTTTAATTGGAGCATAGTTGATTAATAATATTGTGCTTGTTATAGTTGTATAGCAAAGTGATTCAGTTATACATATACATGTATCTATTCTTATTTCAAATTATTTTTCTATTTATATTATTACAGAATTTTGAGCAGAATTCCCTGTGCTATATAGTAGGTCCTTGTTGGTAATCTATTTTAAATATAGAAGTGTATACCTGTCAATTTCAAACTCCAATCTATCCTTCCCCTTGACCCTTCCTTCTTGATAACCACAAGTTCATTGTCTAAGTCTATGAGTATTTCTGTTTTGTAAACAAGTTTATTTGTACCGTTTTTTTAGATTCTGAATTTAAGCAATATGATATTCATCTTTCTCTGTCTGACTTACTTCACTTGGTATGATAACCTCTAGATCTATCAGTGTTGCTACAGATGGCATTATTTAATTCATTTTAATGACTGAATAACATTCTACTGTATTTATATATCACATATTTATCCATTCATCTGTCAATGGACATTTAGGTTTCCATGTCTTAACTACTATAAACAGTGCTGCAATGAATACTGGGGTGCATGTGTCCTTTTGAACCATGTTTTTCTCCAGATCTATGGCCAGGAGTGGGATTTCTGGATCCTATGGTAGCTCTTTTTTAGTTTTTTTAAGGAATTTCTATACTGTTCTCCATAGTGGCTACACCAATTTACATTTCTACCAGCAGTGTAGGAGGGTTCCCTTTTCTCAACACCCTTTCCAGCATTTATTATTTATAGATTTTTGATGATGGCCATTCTGACTGATGTGAGGTGATACATTCTCATTGTAGTTTTGATTTACATTTATCTGTAAATTAGCAATGTTGAGCATCTTTTCATGGAGAAACATCTATGTAGGTCTTCTGCCCATTTTTTGATTGGGTTGTTTATTTTTTTTTTATATTGAGCTGCATGTGCTGTTTGTAAATTTTGAAGATTAATCTCTTATTGGATGTACTGTTTTCAAATATTTTCTCCCATTTTGTGGGTTGTCTTTTCTATTTGTCTATGATTTCCTTTGCTATGCAAAGGTTTTGAGTTTAATTTGGTCCCATTTGTTTATTTTTGTTTGTATTTCCATTACTCTAGGAGATGGCTTGGAAAAGACCCTGCTGTGATATATCTAAGTGTGTTCTGCCTATTTTTCCTGTAAGAGTTTTATAGCATCTGGTCTTATGTTTAATTATTTAATATATTTTCAGTTTATTGTTGTACATGGTGTTAAAGAATGTTCTAATTTCGATATTTTACCATGCAGCCATCCAGTTTTCCCATAACTATTTATTGAAGAGACTGGCTTTCCTCCAATGTATAGTCTTGCCTCCTTTGTCATAGATTAATTGATCATAGGTATATGGGTTTATTTCTGGGCATTCTATCCTGTAGTATGGTGTGAGGTGGTCAATATTTCTGTTTTTGTGACTCATCAGTGAAAACCTGAAAGCATTTCATCTAAGATTAGGAAGAGGACAAAAATGTCCATTTTGTCACTTTTATTCCACATAATTTTGGAAGTCCTAGCCATAGCAATCAGGGAAGAAAATGAAATAAATGGAATGTAAATCAGAAAAGAGAAAGTAAAACTGTCACTGTTTCCAGATAACATGATACCATACACAGAAAATCCTAAAGATGCTACCAGAAGAGTACTAGAGCTCATCAAAGAATCTGCTAAAGTTGTAGGATACACAACTAATACAGAGAAATGTGTTGCACTTCTATACACTAACAACAAAATGTAAAATTAAAGAAACAATCCCATTCACCACTGCTTCAAAAGGATACCTATGAATAAACTTTCCTAAAGATACAAAAGATTTGTACTATAAAAAATTTTATTTTGATATACTCCCATTTATTTTTCCTTCGTTCCCCTGCCTGAGGAGACAGATCCCAAAATATCCCACATATTGTTATAAACAACATCAAAGAGCATACAGCTCCTATGTTTTCTTATATGAGTTTTATGGTTTTAGGTCTTACATATAAGACTTAAACTCATTGCTGGGGACATTTGCAAAAACTAATGCCTGTGGCTGGTGATTTTTATTTTGGCTTGTCAAAAATAAATTCTATTATTTCACTAACATTTTGTGGGTTATTAGATTCAATAGTTACAACTGACACCTGTAAAGTCATCTAATTTTCATGAAACATTGCATTCAATCTACTTTTTGTTAGAAGCAAAGGAACATTCTCCAACATCATGAGTTTCATTTTCAATTTATGTATCAGAATCAACTACTAAATGATTGTGAATATTAGACCAATTTTTTTTTCCTGTGGTGTAGGTTATAACTTCTCCTCTTTCATTTCTAATTTTATTTACTCAGTCCTCCTCTTTTTGTCTTGATGAATATAGCTAAACTTTTATCAACTTTGTTTATCATCTCAGAAGCATCTTAGTTTCATTGATTTGCTTTTTAAAGTATGTTTCATTTATTTCAACTCTAATCTTTATTATTTCTTTTCTTCTAATTTTCATTTTCCTTTTCTTATTTTTACCTTAGGTATAAGATATGACATATCTTCACTCATTAAGGGCATGATCATTTGACATTTTGAGGCCAGATACCACATATTTTTTTTCCAATGGTATACAATTCTCTATTACAAATATTGTGTCCTCTTTCCAGAAGTCTGGGGAATCTATGTTCTGAAACTGGTTTTGGAGCTCAGCATAAGTCCACTTAGCATCTTTTCTCATGACAGATACTACAATACTCTAGTGAACAGTGATACTCTTGGCCCACTCAAATCTAGTTGCCTTCTGTATCATATGTCAAATGTATCAGTCATATTATCATGTGTGAAGTACACAATTAAAAGTTCTGCTAACACTGTTCTTTCTAGTGATGGACACTGCAATATGCAATAGTATACCCTTTGTTTTGGGGTAGATAGCCAAGAATGTTCCAGAATTAGGGAAAATTCTGTTACGGAATTTTCCCTGAATCATCATAGGCTTTACAAAACTTTTAGATAGCATATGTCTTAACCAAAATCTCCAGTGCTGAGCTATTTCAAATCCTAAAAGATGATGTTATTAATGTGCTGCATTCAATATTCCAGCAAATTGGAAATCTCAGCAGTGGTCACAGGACTGGAAAAGATCAGATTTCATTCCAATCCCAAAGAAGGGCAATGCCAAAGAAAGTTCAAACTAGCACACAACTTCAATCATTTCACATGTTAACAAGGCAATCTCAAAATTTTTCAAGCTAGGCTTCAACAATACATGAACCAAGAATTCCCGTTGTATAAGGTAGATAATATAGAGGAACCAGAGATTAAATTGCCAATATTCACTGGATCATATGAAAAGCAAGTGAGTTCCAGAAAAATATCCATGTCAGCTACATTGACTACGATAAAGCCTTTGACTGTGTAGATCACAACAAACTGGAAAACTCTTAAAGAGATGGGAATACCAGACCACCTTACCTCCCTCCTGAGAAACCTGTATGCAGGTCAAGAAGCAACAGTTAGAACCAGACATGGGACAATGGACAGGTTCAAAATTGGGAAAGGAGTATGCCAAGGCTGTATATTTTCACTCTGCTTATTTAATTTATATGCAGAGTACATCATGTGAAATGCTGGGCTGGATGAAGCTCAGCCTGGAATCAAAATTGCTGGGAGAAATATCAATAACCTCAGACATGCAGATGACACCACACTTATGGAAGAAAGTGAAGAAGAACCTAAAGATATAATCTATTTTTAAATTTTATTTATTTATTTTAATTGGAGGTTAATTACTTTACAATATTGTGGTGGTTTTTGCCGTACATTGACATGAATCAGCCATGGGTGTACATGTATCCCCTTGTCCCAAACCCTGCTCCCATCTCCCTGCACAGCAATCCCTCTGAGTTGTCCAAGTGCACCAGCTTTGAGTGCACTGTGTCATGCATTTAACTTGAACTGGTCATCTAGTTCACATATGGTAATATACATGTTTCAATGCTATTCTCTCAAATTATCCCACCCTTTCCTTATCCCACGGAGTCCAAAAGTCTGTTCTTTATATCTGTGTCTCTTTGGCTGTCTTGCATATAGGGTCGTCATTACCATATTTCTAAATTCCATATATATGTTTAATATACTGTATTGGTGTTTTTCTTTTTGACTTACTTCACTCTGTATAATAGGCCCCAGTTTCATCTACCTCATTAGAACTGACTCAAATGCATTCTTTTTAGTAAATTAAAAATATTCCATTGTGTATATGTGCCACAACTTTCTTATCCATTCGTCTGCTGATGGACATCTAGCTTGCTTCCACGTCCTAGCTATTGTGAACAGTGCTGCAATGAATATTGCAGTTCACATGTCACTTTCAATTCTGGTTTCCTCAGTATGTATACCCAGTAGTGGGAATGCTCGGTCATATGATAGATCTATTTCCAGTTTTTTAAGAAATCTCCATGCTGTTCTCCATATTGGCTGTACTAGTTTGCATTCCCACCAACAGTGTAAGAAGGTTCCCTTTTCTCCATGTTCTCTCCAGCATTTATTGTTTGCAGACATTTTGATAGCAGCCATTCTGACTGGTGAGAGATGGTACCTCATTGTGGTTCTGATTTGCATTTCTCTGATAATGAGTGATGTTAAGCAGTTTTTCGTGTGTTTGTTAGCCATCTGTATGTTTTCTTTGGAGAAATGTCTGTTTAGTTCTTTGGCCCATTTTTTGATTGGGTTGTTTATTTTTCTGGTATTGAGCTGCATGAGATGCTTTTTTTTATTTTTGAGATGAATTCTTTGTCAGTTGCTTCATTTGCTATTATCTTCTCCCATTCTGAAGGCTCTCTTTTCACCTTACTTATAGTTTCCTTCGTTGTGCAAAAGATTTTAGGTTTAATTAAGTCCTATTTGTTTATTTTTGCTTTTATTTCCATTACTCTGGGAGGTGGGTCATAGAGATCTTGATGTGATTTATGTCAGAGAGTGTTCTTTCTGTGTTTTCCTCTAGGAATTCTATAGTTTCTGGTCTTGCATTTTAATCCATTTTGAGTGTATTTTTGTGTATGGTGTTAGAAAGTGTTCTAGGTTCATTCTTTTACAGGTGATTGACCAGTTTTCCGAGCACCACTTGTTAAAGAGATTTTCTTTTCTTTATTGTGTATTTGCCTCCTTTGTCAAAGATAAGGTGTCCATAGGTGCATGGATTCATCTCTGAGCTTTTATTTTGTTCCATTGATCCATATTTCTGTCTTTGTGCCAGTACAATACTGTCTTGATGACTGTAGCTTTGTAGTATAGTCTGTAGTCAGGCAGGTTGATTCCTCCAGTTCCATTTTTCTTTCTCAAGATTGCTTTGGCTCTTTGAGGTTTCTGTGTTTCCATATAAATTGTGAAATTATTTGTTTTAGTTATGTGAAAATTACCATTGGTAGCTTGATATGGATTGTATTGAATCTGTAGATTGTTTTGGGTAGTACACATATTTTCACTATGTTGATTCTTCCTATCCATGAGCATGGTATATTTCTCCATCTATTTGTGCCATCTTTGACTTCTTTAATCAGTGTTTTACAGTTTTCTATATATAGATCTTTTGTTTCTTTAGGTAAATTTATTCCTAAGAATTTTGTTCTTTTCTTTGCAATAGTGAATGGGATTGTTTTCTTAATCTCTCTTTCTGTATTCTCATTGTTAGTGTATAGGACTGCAATGGATTTCTGTGTATTAATTTTATATCCTGCAACTTTACTATATTCACTGATTTGTTCTAGTAATTTTTGGTGGTGTCTTTAAGGTTTCCTATGTACAGGATCATGTCATCTGCACACAGTGAGAGTTTTATTTCTTTTTTTCCAATCTGGATCTTTTTCTTTCTTTATCTTCTCTGCTGTGGCTAAATCTTCCAAAACTATGTTGAATAGTAGTGGTGAGAGTGGGCGCCCTTGTCTTGTTCCTGACCTTAGAGGAAATGCTTTCAATTTTTTGCCTTTGAGGATAATGTTTGATGTGGGTTTATTATATATGTTTCTTATTATGTTGAGGTTACTTCTATGCCTGTTTCTGGAGAGTTTTTATCATAACTGGTTGCTGAATTTTGTCAAAGGCTTTCTCTGCATCTACTGAGATAATCATATGGTTTTTATCTTTCAAATTGTTAATGTGGTGTATCACATTGATTGATTTGTGAATATTGAAGAATCCTTGCATCCCTGAGATAAAACCCACTTGGTCATGATGTATGACCTTTCTAATATGTTGTTGGATTCTGTTTGCTAGAATTTTGTTGGGGATTTTTGCAACTATGTCCATCAGTGATATTGGCCTGCAGTTTTCTTTCTTTTTCTTTCCTTTTTTTTTTTTTTTTTGGTGGCATGTTTGTCTGGCTTTGGTATTAGTGTGATGGCGGCCTCACAGAACAAGATGGGAGTTTATCTTACTTTGCAATTTTCTCGAAGAGTTTGAGCAGATAGGTGTTAGCTCTTCTCTAAATTTTTGGTAGAATTCAGCTGTGAAGCCGTCTGGTCCTGGGCTTTTGTTTATTGGAAGATTTTTTATCACAGTTTTGATTTCCATGCTTATGATGGTTTTCTAAAATTTTTCTATTTTTTCCTGGTTCAGTTTTGGAAGGTTATACTTTTCTAAGAATTCATCCATTTCTTCTAAGTTGTCTGTTTTATTGGCATATAATTGCTGATAGCAGTCTCTTATGATCCTTTGTATTTCTGTGTTGACTGTTGTGATTGCTCCATTTTAATTTTCAATTTTATTGATTTGATTCTTCTCCTTTTTTTCTTGATGAGTCTGGCTAGTTGTTTGTCTATTTTATTTATCTTCTCAAAGAACCAGCTTTTAGTTTTGTTGATATTTTTTGCTATAGTCTCTTTTGTTACTTTTTCACTTATTTCTGCTCTGATTTATATGATTTATTTCCTTCTACTAACTTTAGGGTTCTGCATTTTTTCTTTTTCTCTGGTTATTTTAAGTGGAAAGTTTGGTTATTTATTTGATGTTTCTCTTGTTTCTTGAGGCAAGCTTGTATTGCTATGAACCTTCCTCTTAGCTCAGCTTTTACTGAATCCTATAGGCTTTGGGTTGTCGTGTTTTTATTTTCATTTGTTTCTATGCATATTTTGATTTCTTTTTTTATTTCTTCCATGCTCTGTTGGTTATTCAGAAGCGTGTTGTTTAGCCTACATATGTTTTTATTTTTAATAGGTATTTTTTTCCCCTGTAGTTGAAACATAAACTTACCGCATTGTGATCAGAAAAGATTTTTGAATGATTTCAAAAATGATTTTTTTTTAATTTACCAAGGCTACATTTATGGGCCAGAATATGATCTATCCTGGAGAATGTTATGTGTGTACTTGAGAAAAAGGTGAAATCCATTGTTTTGGGGTGAAATGTGCTATGGATATCAATTAGGACTAACTGGTCCATTGTATCATTTAAAATTCTGTTTCCTTGCTAATTTTATGTTTGGTTGATCTATTGATGTGTGGGATATTATAGCCGCGAACTCTTATTGTGTTATTGTTAATTTCACCTTTAATGCTCATTAGCATTTCCTTACATATTGAGGTGCTCCTATGTTGGGTGCATATATATTTATAATTTTTAATCTTCTTCTCTGATTCATCCTTGATCATTATGTCAGTTCATATCAGTTCAGTCACTCAGTCGTGTTTGATTCTTTGTGACCCCATGAATTGCATCACACCAGGCCTCGCTGTCCATCACCAACTCCCAGAGTTCACACAAACTCATGTCCATCGAGTTGGTGATGTCATCCAGCTATCTCATCCCCTGTTGTCCCCTTCTCCTCCTGCCCCCAAATCCCTTCCAGCACCAGAGTCTTTTCCAATGAGTCAACTCTTCACATGACATGGCAAAATACTGGAGTTTCAGCATTAACATCAGTACACCCAAAGAACACCCAGGACTGATCTCCTTCAGAATGGACTGGTTGGATATCCTTTCATCCAAGGGACTCTCAAGAGTCTTCTCAAACACCACAGTTCAAAAGCATTAATTCTTTGAGGCTCAGCTTTCTTCACAGTCCAACACTCACATCCATACATGACCACAGGAAAAACCATAGCCTTAACTAGATGGACCTTTGTTGGCAAAGTAATGTCTCTGCTTTTGAATATGCTATCTAGGTTGGTCATAACTTTCCTTCCAAGGAGTAAGCATATTTTAATTTCATGGCTATAATCACCATCTGCAGTGATTTTGGAGCCCCAAAAAATAAAGTCTAACACTGTTTCCACTGTTTCCCCATCTATTTCCCATGAAGTGATGGGACCAGATGCCATAATTGTAGTTTTCTGAAAGTTGAGCTTTAAGCCAACATTTTCACTCTCTGCTTTCACTTTCATCAAGAGGCTTTTGAGTTCCTCTTCACTTTCTGCCATAAGGGTGGTTTCATCTGTATATCTGAGATTATTGATATTTCTCCTGGCATTCTTTATTCCAGCTTGTGCTTCTTCCAGGCCAGATTTCTCATGATGTACTCTACATATAAGTTAAGCAAGCAGGGTGACAATATACAGCCTTGACGTACTCCTTTTCCTATTTGGAACCAGTCTGCGAAAAAGCAAAATGGCTGTCTGGGGAGGCCTTACAAATAGCTGTGAAAAGAAAAGAAGTGAAAAGCAGAGGAGAAAAGGAAAGATATAAGCATCTCAATGCAGAGTTCCAAAGAAAAGCAAGAAGGGATGGGCCAAAGAACTAAATAGACAATTCTCCAAAGAAGACATACAGATGGCTAACAAACACATGAAAAGATGCTCAACATCACTCATTATCAGAGAAATGCAAATCAAAACCACTATGAGGTACCATTTCACACCAGTCAGAATGGCTGCGATCCAAAAGTCTACAAGTAATAAATGCAGGAGAGGGTGTGGAGAAAAGGGAACCCTCTTCCACTGTTGGTGGGAATGCAAACTAGTACAGCCACTATGGAGAACAGTGTGGAGATTCCTTAAAAAACTGGGAATAGACCTGCCTTATGATCCAGCAATCCCACTGCTGGGCATACACACTGAGAAAACCAGAAGGGAAAGAGACACGAGTACCCCAATGTTCATTGCAGCAGTGTTTATAATAGCCAGGACATGGAAGCAACCTAGATGTCCATCAGCAGAGGAATGGATAAGAAAGCTGTGGTACATATACACAATGGAGTATTATTCAGCTATTAAAAAGAATACATTTGAATCAGTTCTAATGAGGTGGATGAAACTGGAGCCTATTATACAGAGTGAAGTAAGCCAGAAAGAAAAACACCAATACAGTATACTAACGCATATATATGGAATTTAGAAAGACGGTAACAATAACCCTGTGTACGAGGCAGCAAAAGAGACACTGATGTATAGAACAGTCTTATGGACTCTGTGGGAGAGGGAGAGGGTGGGAGGATTTGGGAGAATGGCATTGAAACATGTAAAATATCATATATGAAATGAGTTGCCAGTCCAGGTTCGATGCACGATACTGGATGCTTGGGGCTGGTGCACTGGGACGACCCAGAGGGATGGAATGGGGAGGTAGGAGGGAGGAGGGTACAGGATGGGGAACACATGTATGCCTGTGGCGGATTCATTTTGATATTTGGCAAAACTAATATAGTTATGTAAAGTTTAAAAATAAAATAAAATTTAAAAAAAATAAATAAAAAATAAAACACTAAAGGAGGAAGAAACAAAAAAAAAAAAAAAAAGAAAGCATTACTCAGTGATCAATGCAAAGAAATAGAGGAAAACAACAGAATGGGAAAGCCTAGAGATCTCTTCAAGAAAATTAGAGATACCAAGGTAACATTTCATGCAAAGATGGGCTCGATAAAGGACAGAAATGGTATGGGCCTAACAGAAGCAGAAGATAATAAGAATAGGTGGCAAGAATACACAGAAGAACTGTACAACAAGATCTTGATGACCTAGATAATCATTATGGTGTGGTAACTCACCTAGAGCCAGACATCCTGGAATGTGAAATCAGGTGGGCCTTAGAAAGCATCACTACGGACAAAGCTAGTGGAGGTGATGGAATTCCAGTGGAGCTATTTCAAATCCTGAAAGATGATGCTGTGAAAGAGCTGCACTCAATATGCCAGCAAATTTGGAAATCTCAGCAGTGGCCACAGGACTGGAAAAGGTCAGTTTTCATTCTAATCCCAAAGAAAGGCAATGCAAAGAATTCTCAAACTACCACACAATTTCACTCATCTCACATACTTATCAAGTAATGCTCAAAATTCTCCAAGCCAAGCTTCAGCAATACGTGAACCATGAACTTTCAGATGTTCAAGCTGGTTTTAGAAAAGGCAGAGGAACAAGAGATCAAACTGCCAACATCCACTGTATCATCAAAAAGCCAAGAGAGTTCCAGAAAAACATCTATTTCTGCTTTATTGACTATGCCAAAGCCTTTGACTGTGTGGATCACAATAAAATGTGGAAAATTCTAACAGAGATGGGAATACCAGACCACCTGACCTGCCTCTTGAGAAACCTATATGCAGGTCAGGAAGCAACAGTTAGAACTGGACATGGAACAACAGACTGATTCCAAATAGGAAAAGGAGTACATCAAGGCTGTATATTGTCACCCTGCTTATTTAACTTCTATGCAGAGTACATCATGAGAAACGCTGGGCTGGAAGAAGCACAAGGTAGAAGCAAGATTGCTGGGAGAAATATCAATAACCTCAGATATGCAGATGACACCACCCTTATGGAAGAAAGTGAAGTGGAACTAAAAAGCCTCTTAATGAAAGAGAAAGTGGACAGTGAAAAAGTTGGCTTAAAGCACAACATTCAGAAAACTAAGATCATGGCATCTGGTCCCAGCACTTCATGAAAAATAGATGGGAAAACAGTGGAAACAGTGTCAAGCTTTTTTCTTTTTTTGGGGGTGGGGGGCTGGGTTCCAAAATTACTGCATATGGTGATTGCAACCATGAAAACAAAGTCACTCCTTGGAAGGAGAGTTATGACCAACCTATACAGCATATTAAAAAGCAGAGATATTACTTTGCCAACAAAGGTCCCTCTAGTCAAGGCTATGGTTTTTCCAGTAGTCATGTATGGATGTGAGAGTTAGACTGTGAAGAAAGCTGTGCACTGAAGAATTGATGCTTTTGAACTGTGATGTTGGAGAAGACTCTTGCGAGTCCCTTGGACTGCAAGGAGATCCAACCAATCCATTCTAAAGGAGATCAGTCCTTGGTGTTCTTTGGAAGGAATAATGATAAAGCTGAAACTCCAATACTAGTGCCACATCAAGCGAAGAGTTGACTCATTGGAAAAGACTCTGATGCTGGGAGGGATTGGGGGCAGGAGGAGAAGGGGATGACAGAGGATGAGATGGCTGGATGGCATCACCAACTCGATGGACATGAGTTTGAGTGAACTCTGGGAGTTGGTGATGGACAGGGAGGCCTGGCGTGCTGCAGTTTATGGGGTTGCAAAGAGTTGGACATGACTGAGTGATTGAAATGAACTGAACTGAACTGTTGTTCCATGTCCAGTTCTAACTGTTGCTGCCTGACTTGCATATAGGTTTCTCAAGAGGCAGGTCAGGTGGTCTGGTAATCACATCTCTTTTAGAATTTTCCATAGTTTGTTGTGATCCACACAATGAAGTCTTTGGCATAGTCAATAAAGCAGAAATAGATGTTTTTCTGGAACTCTCTTGCTTTTTCTATGATCCAGCGAATGTTGGCAATTTGATCTCTGGTTCGTCTGCCTTTTTAAAAACGAGCTTGAACATATGGAAGTTCACGGTTCACGTATTGCTGAAGCTTGGCTTGAGGAATTTTGAGCATTACTTGACTAGCCTGTGAGTGAGTGCAATTGTGTGGTAGTTTGAGCATTCTTTGGCATTGCCTTTTTTGGGATTGGAATGAAAACTGACTTTTTCCAGTCCTGTGGCCACTGCTGAGTTTTCCAAATTTGCTGGCATATTGAGTGCAGCTCTTTCACAGCATCATCTTTCAGGATTTGAAATAGCTACTGGAATTCCATCACCTCCACTAGCTTTGTTCATAGTGATGCTTTCTAAGGCCCACTTGACTTCACATTCCAGGATGTCTGGCTCTAGGTGAGTGATCACACCATCGTGATTATCTTGGTCGTGAAGATCCTTTTTGTACAGTTCTTCTGTGTATTCTTGCAAACCTCTGCTTAATATCTTCTGCTTCTGTTAGGTCCATACCATTTCTGTCCTTTATCGAGACCATCTTTGCATGAAATGTTCTCTTGTTATCTCTAATTTTCTTGAAGAGATCCCTAGTCTTTACTATTCTGTTGTTTTCTTTTATGTCTTTGCATTGGTTGCTGAGGAAGGCTTTCTTATCTCTTCTTGCTATTCTTTGGAACTCTGCATTGAGATGCTTATATCTTTCATTTTCTCCTTTGCTTTTTGCTTCTCTTCTTTTCATAGCTATTTGTAAGGCCTCCCCAGACAGCCAATTTGCTTTTTGCATTTCTTTTCCATGGGGATGGTCTTAATCCCTATCTCCTGTACAATATCCAGAACCTCCATCCATAGTTCAGCAGGGCACTCTATCCGACTTAGTCCCTTGAATCTGTTTCTCACTTCCACTCTATAATCATAAGGAATTTGATTTAGATTAGATGGGCGGGTCATGATGGAGAGGTCTAATAGAATGTGGTCCACTAGATAAAGGAATGGCAAACCACTTCAGTATTCTTGCCTTGAGAAACCCATGAACAGTATGAAAAGCAAAGTGAAAGGATACTGAAAGAGGAACTCCCCAGGTCAGTAGGTGGCCAATGTGCTACTAGAGATCAGTGGAGAAATAACTCTAGACAGAATGAAGGGATGAATCCAAAGCAAAAACTATACCCAGCTGTGGATGTGACTGGTGATAGAAGCAAAGTCTGATGCTATAAGAGCAATATTGCATAGGAACATGATATGTTGGGTCCTTGAATCAAGACAAATTGGAAGTAGTCAAACAGGAGATGGCAAGAGTGAACATCAACATTCTTGGAATCAGTGAACTAAAATAGACTGGATGGGTGAATTTAACTCAGATGACCATTATATCGACTACTGTGGGCAGGAATCCCTTAGAAGAAATGGAATAGCCATCATGGTCAACAAAAGAGTCCAAAATGCAGTACTTGGATGCAATCTCAAGAATGACAGAATGATCTCTGTTCATTTCCACAGCAAACCATTGAATATCACAGTAATCCTAGTCTATGCCCCAACCAGTAACACTGAAGAAGCTGAAGTTGAATGGTTCTATGAAGACCTCCAAGACCTGTTAGAACTAACACCCAAAAAAGATTTCCTTTTCATTATAGTAAACTGGGACACAAAAATAGTAAGTCAAGAAACACCTGGAGTAACAGGCAAACTTGGCCTTGGAGTACCGAATGAAGCAGGGCAAAAGCTAAAATAGAGTTTTGCCAGGAGAACACACTGCTCATAGCAAACACCCTCTTCCAACAACACAAGAGAAGACTCTACACATGGACATCACCATATGGTCAACACAAAAATCAGATTTATTATATTCTTTGCAGCCAAAAATGGAGAAGCTCTATACAGTCTGCAAAAACAAAACTGGGAGCTGACTGTGGCTCAGATTATGAACTCCTTATTGCCAAATTCAGACTAAAATTGAAAAAAGTAGGGGAAACCACTAGACCATTCAGGTATGACCTAAATCAAATTCCTTATAATTATACAGTGGAAGTGAGAAATAGATCATTATGTAATGTCTTTATTTGTCTCTTTACATTGTCTTTATTTCAAAGTCTATTTTATCTGATATGAGTATTGCTACTCCTGCTTTCTTTGGCCTCCATTTGAATGAAATATCTTTTTCCAGCCCTTCATTTTCAGCCTGTATGTGTCCCTTGGTTAAGGTGCATCTCTTGTAGACAGCATATATAAGAGTCTTATGTCTGTATCCATTCAGCCAGTCTTTTTCTTTTGGTTGGGGTGTTTGATCCATTTACATTTAAGGTAATTATTGATAAGTATGATCCCATTGCCATTTACTTTGTTGTTTTGCATTTGCGTTTATAGACCTTTTCTGTATTTCCTGTTTAGAGAAGATCCTTTGCATTTGTTGATGAGCTGGTTTGGTGGTGCTGAATTCTCTCAGCTTTTGTTTGTAAAGCTTTTGATTTCTCTTTCATATCTGAATGAGATCCTTGCTGAGTATAGTAATCTTGGTTGTAGGTTTTTCTCTTTCATCACTTTAAGTATGTCCTGCCATTCCCTTCTGGCCTGAACAGTTTCTATTGAAAGATCAGCTGTTATTCTTACGAGGGTCCCCTTGTGAGTTATTTGTTGCTTTTCCCTTGCTGATTTTAATATTTGCTCATTGTGCTTGATCTTCATTAGTTTGACTAATATGTGTCTTGGGGTGTTTTGCCTTGGGTTATCCTGTTTGGAGCTCTGGATTTCTGGGAATTGAATGGCTATTCCCCTACTCATTTTAGCCAAGTTTTCAACTATTATCTCCTCAAGTGTTTTGTCGTGCCTTTCTTTTTGTCTTCTTATTCTGGGACTCCTATGATTTGAATGTTGGGGCGGTTAACATTGTCCCAGAGGTCTCCGAAGTTGTCCTCATTTTTTAAATTATTTTTTCTTCTCTGCTTCATTTAATTCAATCATTGTAACATCCTACCTCACTTATACTACCATCTTGCCTGAGTTATTCTACTGTTGGTTCCCTCCAGAATGCTGTTGATCTCAGTTGTTGCATTATTCATTATTGACTGAATTTTCTTTATTTTTTCTAGGTCCTTGTTAAACATTTCTTGCATCTTTTCAATCCTTGTCTTATCAGTAAATCCATTTTGTTTTCAAGATTTTGGATCATCTGTACTATCATTATTCTGAACTCTTTTTCAAGTAGACTCTCTATCTCCTCGTCTTGTGTTTGGTTTGGTGGGCATTTGTCATGTTCCTTTACCTGCTGAATATTTCTCTGCCTTTTCTTTTTGTTTAGATTAGTTTGTTTGGGATGCCCTTTCTGTAAGCTGGAAGTTCATGGTTCCTTTTTATTGTGGAGCCTGCTCCCTGTGGGGGACGGTTGGACTAGTGACTTGTCAAGATTTCCTGGTTGTGGGAGCTTGCATCTGTGTTCTGGTGGGTGGAGCTGGATCTCTTCTCTCTGGAGTGTAATGAAATACCCGGTAGTGAGTTTTGGGATGTCTATGGATTTGGCATGTCTTTGGGCAGCCTGTCATTTTGTCTTTTATATTTTGCCCTGCCTCCTTTTGAAGAGAATGGGCTGCCTCTCTGGGTGCCTAGTGTCCTCTGCCAGCATTCAGAAGTTGTTTTGTGGATGTTTCTCAACATTCAAATGATCTTTTGATGAATTTATGGGGCAGAAAGTAGTCTCCCCATCCTATTCCTCCACCATCTTGGGACTGCCTCCTAAAGACAATCTTGATGAAGGTGAAAGGAGTATAAAAGCTGGCTTGAAACTCAACACTCAAAAAACTAAGATCATGTCATCCAGTCCCATCACTTCATAGCAAATAGATGGCAAAAAAATGGAAACAGTGACAGACTTTATTTTCTTTCACTCCAAAATCACTGTGGATGGTAACTACAGCCATGAAATTAAAAGACGTTGCTCCTTGGAAGAAACGTTATGACAAACCTAGACAGTGTGTGAAAAAGCAGACACATAACTTTGCTGACAAAGGTCCATATAGTTAGACCTATGGTTTTTCCAGTAATCATGTATGGATGTGAGAGTTGGGCCATAAAGAAGGCTGAGCACTGAAGAACTGATGCTTTCAAAATGTGGTGCTGGATAAGACTCGAGAGTTCCTTGGACTGCAAAGAGATCAAACTAGTCAATCTTAAAGGAAATCAACCCTGAATATTCATTGGAAGGACTGATGCTGAAGCTAAAGCTCCAATACTTTTGGCCACCTGATGCAAAGAGCTAACTCTTTAGGAAAGACCCTGATGCCAGTAAAGATTGAGAGCAGGAGGAGATGTGGGAGACAGAGGATGAGATTGTTGGATGGCATCATCAACTCAATGGACATGAGTTTGAGCAGACTTCGGGAGATAGTGTAGGACAGGGAAGCCTGGCATGCTGCAGTTCATGGGGTCGCAAAGAGTCAGACGTGACTGAGCAACTGAACAACAACAACAACTAGCCAATCTTGTTTATCTCATATTATTAACATGCTGTCATCAAAACAGTAGACCATATGATGCTCTTTGTCATGTATGAGCAGTCTAATTCCTTTCAGACAAAACTGTGGTGGAAGGATAGAACGTTAACACAGGCATAAGGAAGACAATTCCATGGGAATATGAACCACATTTTAGTCTCCCCCGATAGGGGTGAAAATAATGTATTCATTAATACTGTTGTGATAATGCCAAAAAGACTGAATGGACTTTCCACTCAAAAATTAGTTGAGAGGTCAGGATTTATGACACACTTAGCAACAGGATATGCAGAGATTTATTACTCACACAATGAAGCCTTCTGGCAAGAATATGGTTCTTTTTCATTAACTCTCAAAATCTGTCTTTAGCACTTCCTGTTTTATTCTGATACTGGTCTCATACATCATTATCTTTTCTTTCCCTCATTAGAATGTTTAACTATATAAGTTCAGAGTTTTATCTCAGTGCTTAACTACAAATATATACATGATTAGAGGTTTCTCTGCATTCTAATTTTTAGACTTTATAATACAGTATAAAAATGACTTCTATTTACCATTGATGATGGAATAGCATTTATTACATGAATGGGGTATTCATTTCATTTTTCATATTCATGACTTCATAGATATTATTTCTATAAAATTATGGTATATATACAAAATATAGACACCAATTTTAATAAATAATTTTTAGATTTATTTTTCACTAAAAATTCAAAATGCTTCAGAAAGAATACTTATGCAGAATCTTTAACATTTTGCATGTTTATTGTTATTTACATATCTTTTTTGTGAAATAAGTCTTTCCATGTTTTTACAGAAGGTTAGGAGAAGGCAATGGCACCCCACTCCAGTACTCTTGCCTGGAAAATCCCATGGTTGGAGGACCCTGGTGGGCTGCAGTCCGTGGGATCGCTAAGAGTCGGACACAACTGAGTGACTTCACTCTCACTTTTCACTTTCATGCATTGGAGAAGGAAATGACAACCCACTCCAGTGTTCTTGCCTGGAGAATCCCAGGGACGGGGGAGCCTGGTGGGCTGCCGTCTATGGGGCTGCACAGAGTCGGACACGACTGAAGCGACTTAGCAGCAGCTGCAGGTAGTCATTTTATCTTTAATTATTTATATTATGAAAAATATAAAATGTTCTCTAGTGAACAATCTTCCCGGCTCAAGAAGGAGACATTACTAATAAATGTAGATCCCTTTGTGGACTCCATCTCTATTGCACTATTCTTCTTTACTACTTGAAATAACCACTGTCCTAATGTGATGTTTATCTAAATTTCATTTACAGTTCATCACAAATGTATATACCCCTGAAAAAATAGCTTGCTTAATTTAGCACATTTTGAACAGGACATTAATTGAATAATTCATTGTGCATTCTTCCGTTTCATTTTCTTTCACTCTATATTTTGTTTATCATAATTATCCTTCCTTATACATGTAATTGTCATATATTTTCACAGCCATCAGGTATTGTTTGAAAAACCCAAAATGTCCATATTCTACTGAGGGCTGTTTGAGTTTCTCACATTATTGCAATTCTATAATTATTTTTGTGGAATGATTTTACATATCTTTTGGAGAAAAAAAAAAAATACAAGGATCTATTTAGTTTATAGGCCAAGAAGAAAGATCTCAAGATCATGGAGTATGCATAAGTTCAAATGTACTAGGTTACGTCAACTGCTTTCCAATAAAGTGTGTCAATTTATATTCACATCAGCAGAATGTGACAATTCCCACTGATGCATTCCTTCATAAATATTTGTTGTTTCCATGACAACATTTATATTAAGTAATTTCCCTGATTACTAATAAGACTTACCATCTTTTAATGTGCATATTTTCATTTGTGTTTTCTCCTGAGTCTTCCGTTTGGCCTATTTTTAAAGATCTCTTTGTCTTTACTGTGCTGAATCATCTGCTGTGTGCTAGGAACTTCTTTTTTATCATTATATGAAGAAATAGTGATGCATATGATACTAAGGTCCCTGAGCTTACATTTAGTACCAAGTAAATTAGGAAGCAAATAAATAAGACAATGTCAGATATTTATAAACACTTTTTTGATTATTAAAGTAAGTTAAATTAAGATGCTTATGGGCTTTACTTATTGAAGTTGAGAGGGTAGGAAAAAACAATTTTGAGGGCTGAGGTCAAGCATCAGTAATTCTACATGGAGGGGAGGAGCCAAGATGGCAGAGGAGTAGGACGGGGAGAACACTTTCTCCCCCACAAATTCATCAAAAGAACATTTAAACGCAGAGTAAATTCCGCAAAACAACTTCTGAAGGCTGGCAGAGGACATCAGGCACCCAGAAAAGCAACTCAAGTCTTCGAAAGGAGGTAGGAAAAAATATAAAAGACAAAAAAAGAGACAAAAGAGGGAGGGACGGAGTTCCGTCCCGGGAAGGGAGTCCCGTCCCGGGAAAGGAGTCTTAAAAAGAGAGAAGTTTCCAAACACCAGGAAACCTTCTCACTGCCGAATCTGTGCTGAGCTTTGGAAGCACAGAGGGCAACATAACAAGGAGGAAAAATAAATAAACAATTAAAACCCGCAGATTGCGAGCTCTACGGTAACTCCCCCAGCGGAAAAGCAGCGCAGACGCCTGCATCCACCATTAGCAAGTGGGGGCTGGGCAGGGAGACACGTGCGGGTGCATCGCTTAGGGTAAGGACCTGGCCTGAATACCCTGAGCGCTATCTGAGTGAAATAATTTGGGCTAGTAAACCAGACTGTGGGATATCTACCATGCGAAAAGCCAGCCCTAACCTAAGAAACCGCCAGGCCCGCGCACGGAACAAAGGACTTAACAGAGATAGCCGGCTGCAGACCTTCCCCCTCTGGTGACAGGCAGCCAGAACCGGAAGGGGGCAATCGCAGCCCCAGAGAGACATTATCTATAAAACTGTAAGCAGGCTTCTTTGCTAACTAAAACTTCTTGGCGGTCTGGATGGTCAACATCTGCCTGAGAAGGTGTGCCGGTTGTACACCTAGATAAACAAGCGGTGGGGAGGCGATAAGTCGCAGCAATCGCGCTTGCCAAACACCTCATCACCTGAGCTGCTTGGACCTGGGAAGGGCACAAAACGCAGGCCCAACCGAGTCTGCGCCTCTGAGGACTACTGGGGTGCCTGAACCTGAGCGGCTTGGACCTGGGAGGTACTGGTAGCCCAGGGCCGGCCACGGATGGTTCCCGGCGGAGCAACCTAGAGCCTGAGAAGTGTGGGCAGGGAGGCTACATGTGCCATGAGCGGGGGCAGACCCAGTTTGGCTGAAGCACTGCGAGCACACACCAGTGTTATTTGCAGCATCCCTCCCTCCCTCCCAACAGTGTGACTGAACAAGTGAGCCTAAAAAAACAAACAAAAAAAAGTATCCTCCACCATCCCCTTTGTGTCAGGGCGGAAACCAGACACTGAAGAGACCAGCAAACAGTAGAAGCTATAACAGAGGGAAGCGCCTTGGAAGCTACAGGCAATAGATTAAAACCCTGTGGTTACTACCGACTACATAGGAAGGGACCTATAGATCTTGAGAAATATAAGTCGGACCAAAGAACTAGCCAAAAATGAACTGAACCCACAATACTCATAACAAAACCAGAGAAAGTCCTAGATATATTTTTACTATTTTTATGATCATTCTTTCTTTCTTTCTTTCTTTCTTTTTTTTAAAAAAATTTTAAGTCCTCTATTATTCCTTTATTTTTCACTTTTATTACCTATTACTTTGCAAAAAAAAAAAAGCCCTATGTTTTGTTTTGTTTTTTTACAGCAAACTTCATATATATATTTTTTATAACTTTTTGACCTTGTTTTTTTTTTCTTCTTTTCTTTAATATTGTATTTTTGAAATTCCAAACTCTACTCTAGATTTTTAATTTTAGCTTTTTGGTATTTGTTATCAATTTTGTACCTATAGTTTTTTTTTTTTTATAATTTCTGTGACTTTTTTTTTTTTTTCTGTTTCTCTTCTTCTTTTATATAACATTGTATATCTGAAATTCCAAACTCTACTCTAGATTTTTAACTTTTGTTTTTTGGTATTAGTCATCAATTTTGTACCTATATTCTCTTTATAATTTTCGCAACCTTGTTTGTTTTTGTTTGTTCGTTTTTTCTCTCTTTCTTTTCCTTCTTCTTTTCTTTAACATCGTATTTTTGAAATTCCAAACTCTACTCTAGATTTTTAATTTTTGCTTTTATGTATTTGCTACCAATTTTGTACCTTTAAGAACCCAATCTTCAGTACCCATTTTTCACTAGGGAGTGAGATTACTGGCTTGACTGGTCTCTCTTCCTTTGGACTCTCCTTTTTCTCCACCAGGTCACCGGTGTCTCCTCCCTAACCCCTCTCTACTCAACCCAACTCTGTGAATTTCTGTGTGTTCCAGACGGGGAGAACACTTAGGGAACCGATTACTGGCTGGATCTTTCTCCCTCCTTTTCATTCCCCCCTTTTATCCTCCTGGCCACCTCTGTCTCCTGCCTCCTTCTTCTCTTCTCTGTATAACTCCATGAACATTTCTGAGTGGTCCAGTTGTGGAGTGCACATAAGGAAGTGATTACTGGCTAGCCCACTCTCTCCTCTATTGATTCCACCTCATCTCATTCAGGTCACCTCTAAATCTGTCCTCCCTCTTCTCTTCTCCATGTAACGCTGTGAACCTCTCTGGGTGACCCTCACAGAAGAGAAACTCTTCATCTTTAATGTAGATGTTTTATCAATGGTGCTGTATAGAATAAGAAGTTTTGAAACTACTGTAAAAATAAGACCAATAACTGGAAGCAGGAGGCTTAAGTACAAACCCTGACTCCAGGGAACTCCTGACTCCAAGGAATATTAATTGACAGGAGCTCATCAAACGCCTCCATACCTACACGAAACCAAGCACCACACAAGGGCCAACAAGTTCCAGGGCAAGACATACCAAGCAAATTCTCCAGCAACAAAGGAACACAGCCCTGAGCTCCAAGATACAGGCTGCCCAAAGTCACCCCAAAGCCACAGACATCTCATAACTCATTACTGGACACTTCATTGCACTCCAGAGAGAAAAAATCCAGCTCCACCCACCAGAACACCAACACAAGCTTCCCTAACCAGGAAACCTTGACAAACCACCTGTACAAACCCACACACAGCAAGGAAATGCCACAATAAAGAGAACTCCACAAACTGCCAGAATACATAAAGGACACCCCCAAATCAGCAATTTAAACAAGATGAAGAGACAGAGGAATACCCAGCAGATAAAGGAACAGGATAAATGCCCACCAAACCAAACAAAAGAGGAAGAGATAGGGAATCTACCTGATAAAGAATTCTGAATAATGATAGTGAAATTGATCCAAAATCTTGAAATCAACATGGAATCACAGATAAATAGCCTGGAGGCAAGGATTGAGAAGATGCAAGAAAGGTTTAACCAGGACCTAGAAGAAATACAAAAGAGTCAATATATAATGAATAATGCAATAAATGAAATTAAAAACACTCTGGAGGCAACAAATAGTAGAATAACAGAGGCAGAAGATAGGATTAGTGAATTAGAAGATAGAATGGTAGAAATAAATGAATCAGAGAGGATAAAAGAAAAATGAATTAAAAGAAATGAGGACAATCTCAGAGACCTCCAGGACAATATTAAATGCTACAACATTCGAATCATAGGGGTCCCAGAAGAATAATACAAAAAGAAAGACCATGAGAAAATACTTGAGGAGATAATAGTTGAAAACTTCCCCAAAATGGGGAAGGAAATAATCACCCAAGTCCAAGAAACCCAGAGAGTCCCAAACAGGATAAACCCAGGGCAAAACACCCCAAGACACATATTAATCAAATTAACAAAGATCAACACAAAGAACAAATATTAAAAGCAGCAAGGGAAAAACAACAAATAACACACAAGGGAATACCCATAAGGATAACAGCTGATCTTTGAATAGAAACTCTTCAAGCCAGGAGGGAATGGCAAGACATACTTAAAATGATGAAAGAAAATAACCTACAGCCCAGATTATTGTACCCAGCAAGGATCTCATTCAAATATGAAGGAGAAATCAAAAGCTTTTCAGATAAGCAAAAGCTGAGAGAATTCTGCACCACCAAACCAGCTCTCCAACAAATACTAAAAGATATTCTCTAGACAGGAAACACAAAAATGGTGTATAAATTCGAACCCAAAACAATAAAGTAAATGGCAATGGGATCATACATATCAGTAATTACCTTAAACGTAAATGGGTTGAATACCCCAACCAAAAGACAAAGACTGGCTGAATGGATACAAAAACAAGACCCCTACATATGTTGTCTACAAGAGACCCACCTCAAAACAGGGGACACATACAGACTGAAAGTGAAGGGCTGGAAAAAGATTTTCCATGCAAATAGGGACCAAAAGAAAGCAGGAGTAGCAATACTCATATCAGATAAAATAGACTTTAAAACAAAGGCTGTGAAAAGAGACAAAGATGGTTACTACATAATGATCAAAGGATCAATCCAAGAAGAAGATATAACAATTATAAATATATATGCACCCAACACGGGAGCACCGCAGTATGTAAGACAAACGCTAACAAGTATGAAAGGGGAAATCAACAAGAACACAATAATAGTGGGAGACTTTAATACCCCACTCACACCTATGGATAGATCAACTAAACAGAAAATTAACAAGGAAACACAAACTTTAAACGATACAATAGACCAGTTAGACCTAATTGATATCTATAGGACATTTCATCCCAAAACAATGAATTTCACCTTTTTCTCAAGCGCACATGGAACCTTCTCCAGGATAGATCACATCCTGGGCCATAAAGCTAGCCTTGGTAAATTCAAAAAAATAGAAATCATTCCAAGAATCTTTTCTGACCACAATGCAGTAAGATTAGATCTCAATTGCAGGAGAAAAACTATTAAAAATTCCAACATATGGAGGCTGAACAACACGCTGCTGAATAACCGACAAGTCACAGAAGAAATCAAAAAAGAAATCAAAATTTGCATAGAAACAAATGAAAATGAAAACACAACAACCCAAAACCTGTGGGACATGGTAAAAGCAGTCCTAAGGGGAAAGTTCATAGCCATACAGGCATATCTCAAGAAACAAGAAAAAAGTCAAATAAATAACCTAACTCTACACCTAAAGCAACTAGAAAAGGAAGAAATGAAGAACCCCAGGGTCAGTAGAAGGAAAGAAATCTTAAAAATTAGAGCAGAAATAAATGCAAAAGAAACAAAAGAGATCATAGCAAAAATCAACAAAACCAAAAGCTGGTTCTTTGAAAGGATAAATAAAATTGACAAACCATTAGCCAGACTCATCAAGAAACAAAGGGAGAAAAATCAAATCAATAAAATTAGAAATGAAAATTCAGAGATCACAACAGACAACACAGAAATACAAAGGATCATAAGAGAGTACTATCAACAATTATATGCCAATAAAATGGACAACGTGGAAGAAATGGACAAATTCTTAGAAAAGTACAACTTTCCAAAACTGGACCAGGAAGAAATAGAAAATCTTAACAGACCCATCACAAGCACGGAAATTGAAACTGTAATCAAAAATCTTCCGGCAAACAAAAGCCCAGGTCCAGACGGCTTCACAGCTGAATTCTACCAAAAATTTAGAGAGGAGCTAACACCTATCCTGCTCAAACTCTTCCAGAAAATTGCAGAGGAAGGTAAACTTCCAAACTCATTCTATGAGGCCACCATCACCCTAATACCAAAACCTGACAAAGATCCCACACAAAAAGAAAACTACAGGCCAATATCACTGATGAACATAGATGCAAAAATCCTTAACAAAATTCTAGCAATCAGAATCCAACAACACATTAAAAAGATCATACACCATGACCAAGTGGGCTTTATCCCAGGGATGCAAGGATTCTTCAATATCTGCAAATCAATCAATGTAATACACCACATTAACAAATTGAAAAATAAAAACCATATGATTATCTCAATAGATGCAGAGAAAGCCTTTGACAAAATTCAACATCCATTTATGATAAAAACTCTCCAGAAAGCAGGGATAGAAAGAACATACCTCAACATAATAAAAGCTATATATGACAAACCCACAGCAAACATTATCCTCCATGGTGAAAAATTGAAAGCATTTCCTCTAAAGTCAGGAACAAGACAAGGGCGCCCACTTTCACCATTACTATTCAACATAGTTTTGGAAGTTTTGGCCACAGCAATCAGAGCAGAAAAAGAAATAAAGGGAATCCAAATTGGAAAAGAAGAAGTAAAACTCTCACTATTTGCAGATGACATGATCCTCTACCTAGAAAACCCTAAAGACTCCACCAGAAAATTACTAGAACTAATCAATGACTATAGTAAAGTTGCAGGATATAAAATCAACACACAGAAATCCCTTGCATTCCTATACACTAATAATGAGAAAACAGAAAGAGAAATTAAGGAAACAATTCCATTCACCATTGCAACAGAAAGAATAAAATACTTAGGAATATATCTACCTAAAGAAACTAAAGACCTATATATAGAAAACTATAAAACACTGGTGAAAGAAATCAAAGAAGACACTAATAGATGGAGAAATATACCATGTTCTTGGATTGGAAGAATCAATATAGTGAAAATGAGTATACTACCCAAAGCAATTTATAGATTCAATGCAATCCCAATCAAGCTGCCAATGGTATTCTTCACAGAGCTAGAACAAATAATTTCCCAATTTGTATGGAAATACAAAAAACCTCGAATAGCCAAAGCGATCTTGAGAAAGAAGAATGGAACTGGAGGAATCAACCTACCTGACTTCAGGCTCTACTACAAAGCCACAGTTATCAAGACAGTATGGTACTGGCACAAAGACAGAAATATAGATCAATGGAACAAAATAGAAAGCCCAGAGATAAATCCATGCAAATATGGACACCTTATCTTTGAAAAAGGAGGCAAGAATATACAATGGATTAAAGACAATCTCTTTAACAAGTGGTGCTGGGAACTCTGGTCAACCACTTGTAAAAGAAGGAAACTAGAACACTTTCTAACACCATACACAAAAATAAACTCAAAATGGATTAAAGACCTAAACATAAGACCAGAAACTATAAAACTCCTAGAGGAGAACATAGGCAAAACACTCTCCAACATACATCACAGCAGGATCCTCTATGACCCACCTCCCAGAATATTGGAAATAAAAGCAAAAATAAACAAATGGGACTTAATTAAACTTAAAAGCTTCTGCACATCAAAGGAAACTATTAACAAGGTGAAAAGGCAGCCTTCAGAATGGGAGAAAATAATAGCAAATGAAGCAACAGACACACAACTAATCTCAAAAATATACAAGCAACTCCTACAGCTCAATCCAGAAAAATAAAGGACCCAATCAAAAAATGGGCCAAAGAACTAAATAGACATTTCTCCAAAGAAGACATACAGATGGCTAACAAACACATGAAAAAGTGCTCAACATCACTCATTATCAAAGAAATGCAAATCAAAACCACTATGAGATACCATTTCACACCAGTCAGAATGGCTGCGATTCAAAAGTCTACAAGCAATAAATGCTGGAGAGGGTGTGGAGAAAAAGGAACCCTCTTCCACTGTTGGTGGGAATGCAAACTAGTACAGCCACTATGGAGAACAGTGTGGAGATTCCTTAAAATCTGGAAATAGAACTGCCTTATGATCCAGCAATCCCACTGCTGGGTGTACATACTGAGGAAACCAGAATTGAAAGAGACACGTGTACCCCAATGTTCATCGCAGCACTGTTTATAATAGCCAGGATATGGAAGCAACCTAGATGTCCATCAGCAGATGAATGGATAAGAAAGCAGTGGTACATATACACAATGGAGTACTACTCATCCATTAAAAAGAACACATTTGAATCAGTTCTAATGAGGTGGATGAAACTGGAGCCTATTATACAGAGTGAAGTAAGCCAGAAAGAAAAACACCAATATGGTATACTAACACATATATATATGGAATTTAGAAAGATGGTAACAATAACCCTGTGTACAAGATAGCAAAAGAGACACTGATGTATAGATCAGTCTTATGGACTCTGTGGGAGAGGGAGAGGGTGGGAAGATTTGGGAGAATGGCTCTGAAACATGTGTAATATCATGTATGAAACGAGTTGTCAGTCCAGGTTCGATGCACGATACTGGATGCTTGGGGCTGGTGCACTGGGACGACCCAGAGGGATGGTGTGGGGAGGGAGGAGGGAGGAGGGTTCAGGATGGGGAGCACATGTATATCTGTGGCGGATTCATTTTGATGTTTGGCAAAACTTATACAGTGTTTGAGGTTTAAAAATAAAATAAAATTAAAAAAAAAAAGAAAGCTAAAAAAAATAGTGGAAAAAAAAGATTCTACATGGGTTTCTTAATATTTAAGTCTTTTTTTTTTTTCCAGAGAATAAACTGTTTATTAAACAAGGCAATGGCAACAAAGGGCTTCTCCCTTCAGAATCCCTTCTATTTTATACAGCTTTAATCAAGAAAAGAAAACATACAAATGCAAGAAATATGTACAGGTAGAAAAGGCGTACCAACAGAAATGCAACATTAATTGAAGGGGAGACGAAAGCGATGCTTTGTAGTTGCTGGGATGTCTCTAGGGGACAGCAAGTCAATGCTTATCAGCCTTCCTCAGAAGAGACCATTTTGATTAATATCAGACCCATCTGACTCAGTCTATTAAACCCTGAAGGAAGGATATTCTTCAGATATAAAAGATATGACTTTGATTAATAATTCTACCCCATTGCCAATCCAGGCATTAACAACTGTGTGGCCCCTCTAGAAAGGGAGCCTTTGAAATCAAGGAAGATGGGCTTCCTAAAACACTCAAGTTCCTCCACAAAACCACTTCTCAGCGCTCCCCCTTGGGAAGGGACCTGAGCTGAGAAGGTGTCACCACTGGAGAAGCAGGAACCCGACTTACATAATTTATTTCACTGTCTACAGACTGAGGGTCAATTACTTGTGACATAATTCCTGGTTGAAAATAATGAGCTCTTAGTAAAACTGACAAAAGCCTAAAGACAGGGAGTGAGTGGTACTACGGTCCGCGCAGCTGACCCTGAGGTCTGACACGGTTTACACCACAGCCCCACGAGCGTTTTCCCTTTGCTGCCAGTGGGTTCCCAGGTGTGACGAGAGGTGATGTCTTGTTATCAGGGCTGTGTTTTTTGCTTGTTTTTTAAAAATTTTTCCTCAAACAAAATTTTTATATTCCTAGATTCAATGTGTATCTAAAGCAAATATATTGGTTCTCCTTTTCTTACTCTTTTCACTTGTTTAGTATTCAAATCTGTTTTTCTAATACAAATCTGGATAATATGCTGAGTATTTCAATTACCAGTATCTAATAATGCCTTCCCTGGTACCTCAGCTGGTAAAGAATCCACCTGCAATGCAGGAGACCCCAGTTCAATTTCTGGGTGGGGAAGATCCCCTGGAGAAGGGATAGGCTACTCACTCCAGTATTCTTGATCTTTCCTGATGGCTCAGACCATAAAGAATCTGCCTGCAAGGCAGGAGACCTGGATTCAATCCATGGGTTGAGAAGATCCCCTGGAGGAGGGCATGGCAACCCACTCCAGTATTCTTGCTTGGAGAACCCCCGCTGACAGAGGAGCCTGATGAGCTACAGTCCATGGTGCCACAGAGAGTTGGACATGATGGAGTGACTAAGCACAGTACAGCACAGATAAAACATAGCCTCATGTTTTCTATTTAGGTAGAATATCTGGAAATTTGTGATACCTAGTATGCACTGCTACCATATCCCATCATATATGTACTTTGATTTCTGCAGTATCACAGTGGGATCTATGTGGCATAGCTTGTGATTTTCAGAAGCAGGCACTGCGATAGAGTTTGGCATACAGGATTTTCCATAGGTGATAAACACCTATGGAAAAAATGGAGAAAAAATGCAGAGCAGAGAAAAAAGTTTAACTGCAATGTTGGCTCAACAAAGGCTTGGTCAAATTTATATGGGGATAGCTGGAGCATATATAACCCATCAGAGGAAACCCATATTGAGTCAAAGTAGCAGGGTGTTTGCACCCATACCTCAACTATTCATTGGATGTTGGCTGCTCTGGTTAGCATATGCCCTTTAATGTGATTTTCTGCAGATAAGGTATATTAAATATTATGCTGGAGCTGAAACCTGTAGGCTGTCTGCTAACAACTGAGGTAACAAGTAGTTCTTTGAGGAGAAATATGGTTAGTGCATTTCCATGTCCATCACAATATGATATTTTGGAGGATACTCTAGCCAAAGACAAATCTGCTTCAGAAGTCATTCTGTTTATAAGGACAGAAGAAAAATAGAATCATAAGATAAGGACAAGATGACTGTATAATGTCATTTTGGCCAAGGGGTTTCCAAAAAGATACACTTTTCATTACAATTGCAGTGAATCATAATGTGGCTTGGTATAGAATATCATGTCATAATCCTTTTTTTTTTCCCTACTATACTCACTTCAGATTGTGTGTGTGTGTGTGTGTGTGTGTGTGTGTGTGTGTAGAGAGAGAGAGAGCACCCATATATATGTTCCATTTTGCTCAAATATATATATATATATATATATATATATATATATACACATACACACACACACATTGCAGAGACATTACTTTGCCAACAAAGGTCCATCTAGTCAAGGCTATGGTTTTTCCTGTGGTCATGTATGGATGTGAGAGTTGGACTGTGAAGAAGGCTGAGCACCGAAGAATTGATGCTTTTGAAGTGTGGTGTTGGAGAAGACTCTTGAGAGTCCCTTGGACTGCAAGGAGATCCAACCAGTCCATTCTGTAGGAGATCAGCCCTGGGATTTCTTTGGAAGGAATGATGCTAAAGCTGAAACTCCAGTACTTTGACCACCTCATGCAAAGAGTTGACTCATTGGAAAAGACTCTGATGCAGGGAGGGATTTGGGGACAGGAGAATAAGGGGACGACAGAGGATGAGATGGCTGGATGACATCACTGACTCGATGGACTTGAGTCTGAGTGAGCTCCGGGAGTTGTTGATGGACAGGGAGGCCTGGCGTGCTGCGATTCATGGGGTTGCAAAGAGCTGGACACGACTGAGCAACTGAACTGAACTGACTGATACACATTGCATACTGCATTTCAATGACTATGATGCCAATTAGATTTTTTTTCTTATTGTAGCAAAATAAATTACATAATTTTAAACAGTCTTCTGCCTTATTTTGTTTTGCAGTGATAACATGAATTGATAAGTTTTTATTAATTACTTTGGCTCCTGAAGAAGCATTTTGGTATAAAGAATCCATTTATCCTCTATCAATAAAATGAATTCCTTGATTATAATTTTTACTCCTTTACTTGGTTTATTAAGTACTTCGACTGTCTTTATCTTATAGATTTTGGATATCCTCAAAATCTTTTCCATATTAATTTAGAAAAACACATTTGATTGAAATGGTCTCAATAATTAAGCAGAATGAATAAAAATGGCATTTGCATCATTCTATAATAATAATATGAGGTTTAGAAATTTAGCTTCTTTATGAATTGTTACTTTCATTCTTAGAGTACCTTTTTAATATAGAAATCCATTTACCTCAGTTATTATTAATTATTATTGTAAATAGAACTCCATTTACTGATTGGAATGAATAAAAAAGAACACCATCCCTGTTGTAACATTTTTTAAATAAGAAATCTTATATATAATATTTGCAGTATTAAAATGGATCTGAATTAGTGATTTAACCTAAGCACATTATCACTGATTGTTTTCTCACCAAAAGCATTTGCTAATTCAATTCAGACACTGAACTCCCCTCACCAAATCTACAAATCTATAATTTTATACCCAGCTAAAAACATGCCTCAAAATTAAACCCAAGTAATGATATCCTCAGATAAAAGCTAAAATAACTGGCCACCAGTAGCATAACACTACCAAAATACCAGTTCTTCAGGCTGAGTAAAATTATTCTCAGATGGACTAAAGGAGTTATGAGAGGAATTAAGGTATGCAAAAATACAAACAAATGAATAAATACAAAAGAAGTGCATTTTTTAAAGCAGTAAACCTGATATTTTAAATGCATGAGAATCACCTTTAAAACAGGTCCCTGTCAAGAAACAAATCTCTGGGTCCAACTTCTGAATAAAAAAAATACATATCCATATGTGTGTGTGTGTATTAAATGAATTGTAAGAAATCATCCAAAATGTAATATTGCTAGTGATGAGAGATGCAGTATAAATGCAATGTCAATATCAGTAAGATGTCCATTCCAACAATGAAGTTTACATATCTAAAGGCAAATGATTGATTCTAATTATTAGTTAGTCAATAAACCCACAAGTTATATATTTTTAGTTCAAGTGAAGCAAGTTTATGGAAAGCTGGTCTGTTCATGTTCTATAATCCCTTTGGAGACAGAATAATTTTATAATTCTGCTTATCACCCATGTCTTCTTTTCATTTGAGACACAAGAGAAATAATCAGCATAAAAGTATCCAGAAAACATATGAGTTGATATTATTATCAGTGTGGCATAAAGTATCCATTTTCAAGACTTAAATTTTGTTGCCTATTAGAACAACATTCAATTAGTTATGCACATTAAATTTAACCACACATATATTTTTTTTCCTTGTCTATTTTCTTTGAATATAGGATTTTACTTTTGTGAAAACGGCATGCTTTAAAGGATTTCTATCCCAAAATCCTTTAAATGATATATATGACACCAACTGTATAGAATGCATACACATTACATTTCATTAATTATTTTTATATTTATAGATGGCAGTGACTACACAAGAATTGAACAGGTCTTTCATAATATGATATTTTATTAAAGAAAAATTATTCTGATGTAGGCCCACATATAATCCTGAAGTTCACAGTGAAAACAAACTAAAGTTGAAATTGGCAATATTTAATGAAAGTCTACTTTTTAGAAGAATTTAAAATATATTATTATCTAATTTAATTATCTTATTAATACTATGATGCTATACTGCTATTATTCTAATTCTGTTGATTGAAAAATTGAACATTAAATATTAAGTAAATTTTATTAGAGCTAGGATTTGGGGACATGCTTCCTTTGCTTCCTTGAATGATAGAAATTATTGAGTGAATTTCAAATCTCTGAAATTCCATGCTATTTTTTGAAATATTTTTAGAAGTATAAAATTATGCAATCATTTATAAATAAAAACAAAATTAAAGAAAATAGATCTGCTTTTCTTTTGTATAGCAGTATCAAACTGTGTATGTATGTGTTTTGTTTTTTTTTTCCAAGACCAAAGGATTTAAATAAAATAGAACACATCATACATGGAAACATCAAAGTGCTTTCAAGAAAATGAATTTATAAGTTCTCATACTGCCTTGTGGGATTGGTGACTCCTATCAACTTTCAATAAAGTGAAGCTGCAGTCTAGAGTAGTGAGCCACTGACTGTGAAGTCACACTACCTTTTCTCTAAGGAAGTTCATAACTTGCAATACCTTTTGGGTTTGTCTGTAGGTAAAGATATCACATAAAATTTCAGTGGCAATATTTGAGATTAAAATGAAAAGAGAAATAGTTTTGAAATTAACTTTAAAAATAGTTTCTGTAATGAATATTTTATGGAAAGCAGTTCCACCAATTAGCTCCTAGGTGTGCAGAGACCTGATAGCTGGATGCTGCCTGAGGCACATATGACTTTAGAAAAATAAATCAGCTCTGAAGAATTCAGAGGACAGGTTTGAACATGAACATAGATTAACTCACACAAAAATGAAAGGACTGAAATATGAAGTTCTTTAAAAATTTGCAATGAGATTGTAAACTCAATTCTCAATTGCTCAGTCTGTGTAATTGGTTAGATATTTGCATACAGGAAGACTTGGAGCCAGATGTTGATCTTTTTTTCTCACCTTATGGATTCTATCCTCCCTTTGAATTTATTATTGGCTCCTTCAAAGTAAATGTTCACTGGGGCTTAGGTTAGAGATGAAAATCTGGCACATAATTATGTTTGTTAATCTTGCTACCAGAGGATTTGATAAATGATTTGTTTCTTATTTGTGTCTTCTCAAAAAACAGTAGTTCTCATTGGCTTTCATTCCAATAACCACAAAAGTGATTTTAAGAGAAGCCACAGAAGCATAGAAACATTCTATAATTATGTAAACCTTTTAAATGTTTTATATAACTTGCATCATGTTCCAAAATTTGCCAGCCTAGTGATAAGCAAGGTGATGAGATTGTTTTTTCACCATTACATTGGAAATGGAAGAGTTAGCCATTAAATATTTCTATTTTATGTAAAATTAGTTTTGGTATGTTAGAATTCCTGTTCTCTGAAAATATGTAATTAATATAACTTTGTCTTAATCTTAAATATCTATTTTCAAGTCAATACAAATTATAATTTAATATTCTTTTTTTGAATGTAATAAAAAAAAGAGTTTGAATGTAATCAACTTGGTACTGACCATTTGGTGATGTCCATGTGTAAATTTGTCTCTTTTGTTGTTGAAAAGGGGTGTTTGCTATGACCAGTGCATCCTCTTGGCAGAATTCAATTAGCCTTTGCCCTGCTTCATTTTGTACTCCAAGGACAAACTTGCCTTGGAGTATCTCTTGATTTTCTAATTTTGCATTCAAATCCCAATCAAAGACAGGATCAAAGATCCAATTCCAATCAAAGATGAATAGGACATCTTTTTTTGGTGTTAGTTCTAGGCGATTTTCTAGGTCTTCATAGAACTGTTCAACTTCAGCTTCTTTGTCACTGGTGGCAGGGCATAGATTAGAATTACTATGATGTTGAATGGCTTGCCTTGGAAACAAACCAATATTATTCTGTTGTTTTAGAGGTAGCATCCAAGTCCTATATTTATGACTCTTTTGTTGATTATGAGGGCTACTCATTTCTCCTATGGGTATCTTGCCCACAATAGTAATATAATGGTCATCTGAATTAAATTTGCCCATTTCTGTGCATTTTAGTTCACTGAGTCCTAAGATATTGATGTCTATTCTTACCATCTCTTGCCTGACCACATCCAATTTACCTTGATTCATGGACCTAATGTTCCAGTTTATTATTCAATACTGTTATTTGCAGCATTAGATTTTACTTTCATCACCAGACACATCCACAATTGAGTATCTTTAACGCTTTGGCCCAGTCACTTCATTTTTTCTGGGGCTATTAGCAGTTGTTTTCCACTCTTCCCCAGAAGCATATTGGACACCTTCCGACCTGGGGTACTCATATTTAGGTATCATATCTTTCTGTCTTTTTGTGCAGATAATGAGGTTGTCACAGAAGGTATACTGAGGTGATTTGCCATTCCCTCCTCCAGTGGATCAGTTCAGTTCAGTTTAGTCTCTCAGTCATGCCGACTCTTTGCAACCACATGAATCGCAGCATGCCAGGCCACTCTGTCCATCACCAACTCCCAGAGTTCACTCAAACACACGTCCATTGAGTCAGTGATGACATCCAGCCATCTCGTTCCCATCTCCCCCTGCCCCCAATCCCTCCCAGCATCAGTCTTTTCCAATGAGTCAACTCTTCGCATGAGGTGGCCAAAGTACTGGAGTTTCAGCTTTAGCATCATTCCTTCCAAAGAAATCCCAGGGCTGATCTCCTTCAGAATGGACTGGTTGGATCTCCTTGCAGTACAAGGGACTCTTAAGAGTCTTCTCCAACACCACAGTTCAAAAGCATCAATTCTTCGGCACCCAGCTTTCTTCACGGTCCAACTCTCACATCCATACATGACCACTGGAAAAACCATAGCCTTGACTAGATGGACCTTTGTTGGCAAAGTAATGTCTCTGCTTTTATATATGCTATCTAGGTTGGTCATAAATTTCCTTCCAAGGAGTAAGCGTCTTTTAATTTCATAGCTCCATTCACCATCCGCAGTGATTTTGGAGCCCCCCAAAATAAAGTCTGACACTGTTTCCACTGTTTCCCATTCTATTTCCCACGAAGTGATGGGACCAGATGCCATGATCTTAGTTTTCTGAATGTTGAGCTTTAAGAAAACTTCTTCACTCTCCTCTTTCACTTTCATCAAGAGGCTTTTTAGTTCCGCTTCAATTTCTTCCATAAGGGTGGTGTCATTTGCATATCTGATGTTATGGATATTTCTCCCAGCAATCCTGATTCCAGCTTGTGCTTCTTCCAGCCCTGCATTTCTGATGATGTACTCTGCATATAAGTTAAATAAGCAGGGTGACAATATACAGCCTTGATGTACTCCTTTTCCTGTTTGGAACCAGTCTGTTGTTCCATGTCCAGTTCTAACTGTTGCTTCCTGACTTGCATACAGATTTCTCAAGAGGCAGGTCAGGTGGTCTGGTATTCCCATCTCTGTCAGAATTTTCCACAGTTTATTGTGATCCACACAGTCAAAGGCTTTGGCATAGTCAATAAAGCAGTAATAGATGTTTTTCTGGAACTCTCTTGCTTTTTCTATGATCCAGTGGATGTTGGCAATTTAATCTCTGGTTCCTCTGCCTTTTCTACAACCAGCTTGAACATCTGGATGTTCACGGTTCACGTATTGCTGAAGCTTGGCTTGAAATATTTTGAGCGTTACTTGACTAGCATGTGAGATGAGTGCAATTGTGCAGTAGTTTGAGCATCCTTTGGCATTGCCTTTCTTTGGGATTGGAATGAAAACTGACCTTTTCCAGTCCTGTGGCCACTGCTGAGTTTTCCAAATTTGCTGGATTATTGAGCACAGCACTTTCACAGCATTCTCTTTCAGGATTTGAAATAGTTACTGGAATTCCATCACCTCCACTAGCTTTGTTCGTAGTGATGCTTTCTAAGGACCACTTGACTTCACATTCCAAGATATCTGGCTCTAGGTGAGTGATAACACCATTGTGATTATCTTGGCAGTGAAGATCTTTTTTGAACAATTCTTCTGTGTATTCTTAACACCTCTTCTTAATATCTTCTGCTTCTGTTAGGTCCATACCATTTCTGTCTTTTTTCGAGCCCATCTTTGCATGAAATATTCCCTTGGTATCTCTAATTTTCTTGAAGAGATCTCTAGTCTTTCCCATTCTGTTCTTTTCCTCTATTTATTTGCATTGATCGATGAGGAAGGCTTTCTTATCTCTCCTTGCTGTTCTTGTGGAACTCTGCATTCAGATGATTATATCTTTCCTTTTCTCCTTTGCTTTTCGCTTCTCTTCTTTTCATAGCTATTTGTAAGGCCTCCCCAGAGAGCCATTTTCCTTTTTTGTATTTCTTTTCCATGGGGATGGTCTTGATCCCTGTCTCCTGTACAATGTCAGTAACCTCAGTCAATAGTTCATCAGGTACTCTGTCTAACAGACCTCGTCCCTTAAATCTATTTCTCACTTCCACTATATAATCAAAAGGGATTTGATTTAGGTCATACTTGAATGGTCTAGTGGTTTTCCTTACTTTCTTCAATTTAAGTCTGAATTTGGCAATAAGGAGTTCATAATCTGAGCCACAGTCAGCTCCCAGTTTTGTTTTTGCAGACTGTATAGAGTTCTCCATTTTTGGCTGCAAAGAATATAATAAATCTGATTTTTGTGTTTACCATATGGTGATGTCCATGTGTAGAGTCTTCTCTTGTGTTGTTGGAAGATGGTGTTTGCTATAACCAGTGCATTCTTTTGGCAAAACTCTATTAGCCTTTTCCCTGCTTCATTCCGTATTCCAAAGCCAAATTTGCCTGTTACTCCAGGTGTTTCTTGGCTTCCTACTTTTGCATTCCAGTCCCCTATAATGAAAAGGACATCTTTTGGGAGTGTTAGTTCTATAAGGTCTTGTAGGTCTTCCTAGAACCGTTCAACTTCAGTTTCTTCAGCATTACTGGTTGGGGCATAGACTTGGATTACTGTGATATTGAATGGTTTGCCTTGGAAATGAATAGAGATCACTCTGTCGTTTTTGAGACTGCATCCAAGTACTTCATTTCAGACTCTTTTGTTGACAATGATGGCTATTCCATTTCTTCTAAGGGATTCCTGCCCACAGTAGTAGATATAATGGTCATCTTAGTTAAATTCACCCATTCCAGTTCATCTTAGTTCGCTGATTCCTAGAATGTCGACGTTCACTCTAGCCATCTCCTGTTTGACTACTTCCAGTTTGCCTTGATTCATGGACCTAACATTCTATGTTCCTATGCAATATTGCTCTTTACAGCATCGTACCTTGCTTCTATCACCACTCACATTCACAACTGGGTATTGTTTTTGCTTTGACTCTGTCCCTTTGTTCTTTCTGGAATTATTTCTCCACTGATCTCCAGTAGCATACCAACCTGGGGAGTTCCTCTTGCAGTATCCTATCATTTTTCCTCTTCATAGTGTTCATGGGGTTCTCAAGGCAAGAATACTATGTGGATCACTTTTTGTCAAAACTCTTCACTATTACCCATCTGTCTTTGGTGGCCTTACAAAGCATGGCTCATAGAAAAGGCAGAGGAATCAGAGATCAAATTGCCAACACCCGTTGGATCTTAGAGAAAGCCAGAGAATTCCAGAAAATCATCTACCTCTGTTTCATCAACTATGCTTAAGTATTTGACTATGTGGATCATAACAAACTGTGGAAAGCTCTTAAAGAGATGTGAATATCAGACCATCTTACCTGTCTCTTGAGAAACCTGTATGCAGTTCAAGAAGCAACAGTTAGAATCCTGTATGGAAAAACTGATTGTGTCAGGATTAAGAAAGTGCTGTCTGATGGCACCCAGTTTATTTAACTTATACGCTGAGCACATCATGAGAAATGCTGGGGTGAATGAGTTATAAGCTGGAATCAAGATAGGCAGGAGAAACATCAACAACCTCAGATATGCAGATGATAACCAGTCTAAAGGCAGAAAGTGAAGAGGAACTAAAGAACCTCTTGATGAAGGTAAAGGAGGACAGTGAAAAAGCCAGCTTAAAACTAAATATCAAAAAAAAACAAAAAAACTAAGATCATGGCACCTTGCTCCATTAATTCATGGCAAATAGAAGGGGGAAAGGTAGAAGCAGTAACAGACTTCCTCTTCTTGGGCCCTAAAATCACTGTGGATGGTGATTGCAGCTGTGAAATAGGATGATTTCCTCTTGGTAGTAGAGCTATGACATACCTAGACTGTGTGTTGAAAAGGAGAGATATCACTCTGCCAACAAAGGTCTGTAAAGTCAAGGTGATGTCCTTCCCAGTGGTCATGTACAGTTGTGAGAGCTGGACCATAAAAAAGGCAGAATGCCAAAGAACAGATGTCTTCAAACTGTGGTGTTAGAGAAGGTTCCTGAGAGTCCTTGGACAGCAAGGAGATAAAACCAGTCAATCTTAAAGGCAATCAACCCTGAATAGTCATTGGAAGACTGACGCTGAAGCTCTGGTATTTTGGTGACTGATGCAAACAGCCAACTCACTGGAAAAGTCCCCGATGCTGGGAAACATTGTGGGTAGAAGAAGAGGGAGTCTGAGGATGAGATAGCTGGATGGCATCACCAATGCAATGGACATGAACTTGGGCAAACTTCAGGAGACAGTGAGGGACGGAGGCCTAGTGTGTTGCAGTCCACAGGGTGACAAAGAGTCTGACATGACTGGGTGACTGGACAGCATTCTTGGTAGTTTACACACTGCTTACTAATTTGTATCATATTGCCCAACTCCAAGAAATGTTACTCCACCATGATTCAATGTGAACAATATTCTAAAGTACAACCACAAAAAAACAATGCCCTATTTTGGTGAATTTTGTTGGAAAAGGACATTGAAAAACAATGGGGAAAACTATTAGGAAGGTAAAATCTACAAAAATTTTTTTAGATTCACCTATTTACTTAGCAGTATTTACAAAACTCTGCCATGTACCATTTAGGACATTAAGAGCTGGGAATACACTGAGAAAATCATACAGTCCCTGGTCCCCTAAAGCCCAAGTCTGATAGGAGAAAGGCATTAGTTCAATAGTCATATATAAATACATAATTTCTTACTCTGGTAAGTACTAAAATTTAGAATCAGAGACAAATGTTAGACACAATGACATGCATTAATGTAATCTAATAAATAAAGCAAGGTTTCTTTGACAAAATGTCATTTGAGCTAAATACTCAAAATGGCATTTGAGTATTAAGGGAGATACTCATGTGAGATTACTTTTCACCAACTTTGTACAAATATCTTACACAGAAATGAGCTTAGAAAGGTAAAAATAATATCATGACTAGAACATGGGAAATAAGTGAAACTAATGAGCAATAATATTCTAGAGGTAGATAGAGTCTAAATGAAATAAGACATAGAACCATATTAAAGATGCAAATCCTTACCAGAAGAGCAGTTGGAACCAATTAAATGTTTTATGAAGAGATCTAAATAAAAGACCTGTCTTTATGAACACTTCACCATACTTTTACTAAGCTCTTCTTTCTTATTTCTTTTAAGACATTTTGCTTCATATAGGTTCATCATGAGCAAAGTTCAGTTCTGCTAAAATTATTCCTTATCCTTAATATCAATTAAAGTTTTCATCCTCTTCAGGATGGGAATACAGCTAACTAAGAGAAGAAGAGCAAGTCTTTTAATCTCATTTGCAAGCATTATTAAATGATAATCTCTCAAAATTTACTATATTATCTTTAGTTCCACACCTTAAAACACTATGTTTAAAAAGTATTTAATGCATACAACATGAAGTTATGGAGTTATAACATTGAAAGTTCAGTGTCAATAGTTATGATACAAAGAGTATCACAGTTAACTCTAGAACAGAAGAAAGTGAAAGCAAGAATATCATTGTGGTTAAAATTGTGATTGATACTCTGCATTAAAAACTAGTTTTGCCATTTCCAGGCACAGCCTAATCTATATATTCACTAATTCTAAAATATATATTTTTTCCACATTATAAGGAGATCAGCCCTGGGATTTCTTTGGAAGGAATGATGCTAAAGCTGAAACTCCAGTACTTTGGCCACCTCATGCGAAGAGCTGACTCATTGGAAAAGACTGATGCTGGGAGGGATTGGGGGCAGGAAGAGAAGGGGACAACAGAAGATGAGATGGCTGGATGGCATTACTGACTCGATGGACGTGAGTCTGAGTGAACTCGGGGAGTTGGTGATGGACAGGGAGGCCTGGCGTGTTGCAATTCATGGGGTCACAAAGAGTCGGACACGACTGAGCGACTGAACTGAACTGAACTGAACTGAAGATAAGTAAACTGATTCAGAAAGTTTAAACCAAACCTTCCCCCAAATCACAGTGTTAAAGAATATCAGTTTAAATATGCTGAAAATAAATAATCTTGACTCAAATTTCCTGCAGTAATAGTTTTGTTAACATTTGGCAATGTACCTTCCTATCATTTCTTATATTTTCACATTTGTAAACTTGAACAATATCATTGAAACTATAGGACCTCTGTGAAGAAATGGTATTATATTATTAGAGTATTTAAAGAGTGTTTTATTGCTACAATTATTGCTATTATTTTTATTAGTGATGATAGAAGATATTACAGTGTTTATGTTGCAGTGTGAGTATGAGATGAGAGGGAAAAAAAGGGAGACATAAGAGATTGATACTTGCTCATCCCAATTGATTTCCTTTTTCTGTACATGGAGATAGATCATATTCCTAAGTACCCAAGTATCCCATGCAGATAGTGATTATAAAAACAATATTATGGCCAATGAGATGTGGGCAAAAGTGACATATTTTCCCCAGTGCCAATTTCTGACAAATGATTATCTATGTTCTCTCTTATTTTACAAATGGGATGTTAATGTTCAGGGTGACTTTGGAAGTAACATGCTGTAAATGGAAGACCCTTATCACCTTGAATAAATGTGTCTTGGTTTATATGTGTAAAAATACACATTATAATTAGTAATACCAATTTTAGAGTCTAAAGTCTCCTGATTTCCTCTCATAGCAAAATACCATTTTATAAAATAATTTTGAGCATGTCAAGTGTATGTTAGCAATCTAGAAGGCTACAAAGTGGAATGGCTAGCTATAACCCTACCTAAAAGAAAGCTATGCAGACACAGTGTTTATTTAAGAATCACATGTCAGAAGGCACAGAGTTAAAAAAAAAAATCAAACTTTTGGAAATTGTTTTATACTATATATATTTTTTTAATTTTATTTTATTTTTAAACTTTACATAACTGTATTAGTTTTGCCAAATATCAAAATAAATCCACCACAGGTATACATGTGTTCCCCATCCTGAACCCTCCACCCTCCTCCCTCCCCATTCCATCCCTCTGGGTCGTCCCAGTGCACCAGCCCCAAGCATCCAGTATCGTGCATCGAAGCTGGACTGGCAACTCGTTTCATACATGATATTTTACATGTTTCAATGCCATATACTATATTTTTTAAAAGCAGTATATAAAAACAGAAGAGTTCATTACAGTAACCACTATTAGGTTGATGTGTCTGAAATTAATAGTTGACGCTCTTTGAAGTCTTGAATATATTTATTGACTTCTTCTCCCATAATTAAAATCCCTAAATATATTAATAAAAAATTTAAGTATCTACTTTTATATTAACTGTAAACATAAATCATTAAAGTTGTCGCTTTTATCAATTATCAATAATGCTCTTGGTTCAACAATGAAAATATGTAAAATTAAACAACCAGATTTTGATCTCTGAAATAATGATAAAAATCAGATTAACCAATTAAACGATACCAACCAAAAAGTGATACCAACCAGATTAACAGCCAGTTTTTAATCTCTGAAATAATGATATCTAAAAGATATCATTGGTATCATTACTGGCATATTAGTGGATATTATTGGTATCATTATTATATCTTTTAGATACCATTATCTGGTTGGCTGGTGGGCTATAGTTCATGGGGGCACAAAGAGTTGGACACGACTGAAACAGCACTAGAAAGATATAAATCATGTTAAACATATATATAAACATTCATATATTTATTTCAGTGTAGCTTTTCATCATTTCTATCTCAAGTGGAAATATGAAAATCGGTATTGTTCCATTTCTTTTTTCTTTTAAATACTTTGATTCATTTGAATATCCTTTTATTACTACACCCCACATATCTAGTGCTCGTCTCCTAAATAAACCTACTCCTTTGTACAAATGTATTTGTCTAACTCATTCCCCAAGGGCCAAAATCAGTTTTCCTCTCATAAATTAATACATATATTTATTCAAATTTTATTATTTCTGGTAACTGCTGCTACAATGAACATGTATTTTAATACTGACTTTCAGTATTCTAAATAGGTGATTCCCAACACTGAAGGAGGCTTTTTAAATGACATAATTCCTTCCCAGTCTATATAAAATTCTAAAACAGAATTACAAAGAAAACTACCCTTACCCTTTTCCCTATTTTTCAGTATTACTCAATGATAAGAAATAATATTGACTAGACTATATTCTTTATGTGAATAGTTTGGAGTCCAAAAAAGTAATCAAAGCAAATGTCCTTAAAATAAAATAATTCACTTAGAATGAATTTCAGTCAGCTATATTTGTGAAATGGAAATTACTTAGCATTACCATACACAAGAATTCAAAATTAATTAAAATATCAAAGACCTAAAAGCAGGATCTAAAACAATCAAGTTCTTAGAAGAAACATATAACAAAATCCTCATAACACTGGATTTGACAGTGATTTATTGGATATGACACCAAAGGCACAAGGTGGTAAAAGAAAAAAATAGACAAAAGGGACTTCATGAAAATTTTTAAATGTATGCATCAAAAGACACTCTCCATAGAGTAAAAAGATAATCCATACAAAGGGAGAAAATGTCTGCAAATTTTATATCTGATAAAGGATTAATATTTAAATTACACACAGAAGGCTGAACTTCAAAAACAGCAATAGAAACAATCCAATTAAAAAATGGTCAAAAGATTTGAATAGACATTTCCAAAGAAGATATATTATACAAATGGTCAATCAGAACACTAAAAGATGTTCAACAACACTAATAATTAGGGAAATGAAAATTAAAACTACAATGAGATGTCACCTCACATGCATGAGAATGGCTCCTATCAAGAGAACAGAGAACAATAAGTGTTGGTGAGGATGTAGAGAAACTGAAATCCTTGTGCACTACTGGAAGGAAAGTTAAATGGTATAGTTGTTTTGGAAAACAGGGCAGCAGTTCCCTGAAAGATTAACAATGGAATTACCATATGATCCAGGAATTTTATGTCTGGGTATATACTCAAAAGAATTGGAAGGGGGTCTTAAAGAGGTATTTGCACACCCATGTTTATAGCAACAGCATTCACAATTGCTAAAACATAGAAGCAACGCAAATATTTATAGTTGGAGAAATGCATAATCAAGATGTGGCATATACATGAAAGGAATGTAATTCAGCCTTAAAAGGATGGAAATTTTGAAATATACAATATGGATATACATTGTGTAATCAGTATCAGAAACAGAAAGCAGAATGATGGTTCTCAGGGAAAATGGGGAAAGCGGAAAATATATCAATACAATCATTTTTTAACAGGCATAGAATTTCAGTTTTACAAAATGAAATGTATTTGGAAATGGATAGTGGTAATGATTGCACATGTTACAAATGTATTTAATATTACTAAACTGTATAGTTATAAAAGGTTAAAAGGTAAATCTTATAAATAAAAAATTGGAAAAAAGTATACTAGTAAAAAACAAAGCCAATAATTTATTGAAAGCAAGAAAATAAAAATATTATTTCTAAAATTATATGAATGCACTTACAAAATAATATTCATAATTTTAAAATGTAACTTTACTCTTGTTTTACCTTTTAATGTAGTTAAAATTTTATTTAAGTAATAAAATATGGTAGAACATGTTTAAAGAAGATAATACATGCCTAGGAACATAATAAGATAATATTGCTACATGCTTTCCCAATATGTTATCACTCACAACTATAAGAATTTGCCTCGAAGTGTCATATCATAAGTTGAAAATGGAGAGTAAATTATGTGACCTTTAACTAAACCACTCCTCATATGATGATAACTTAATTAATCAAAAGTTGCTTCATTTTTTCTTGGCAAAAGTAATTTGAAACTTTATTATAAACTATGTTCTTTCTCCAAAACCTAGAATCCTTTATGTCCTTAAAAGTTGTAATTTACAAATTACCAATGTGTGCTCATACTTGCTAAACCATGTAGGTTAATACTTCAAGCTACTGTAACTTAGATTAAAAAATATTTATGAAATAAGATATACTAAACAAAATCTTATAACATTCTTCATGGCAAATGACTCTGTTATTGTGGAATGATAACATTGTCCTAAATAAACTGCCATTCAGATGAGTGAGTTCCATGTTAGGTGAAATCCTTTATTTATCTTTCATTGTTCATGCCTCTGAAACAGAAGGAAAAGCACCTCTTTTGCATCTGAAGCTGCCATATCAAAAAAAAAAAACAACAAAAAAAAAACTTTGGAATCCTATACCCCAAGATTGGAAGCTATATTTTTAAACATTTATGAAAGGAAGAAGAGGTTTGAGGAGGTTCTCATGAAAATATTTGTCAGAGTATCTATGTGTGTGTGTGCTCAGTCATGTCCAACTCTTTGTGGCCTTACGGACTGTAGGTCACCAGGCTCCTCTGTCCAAGGAATTCTCCAGGCAAAAATACCGGAGTGGGTTGCCATTTCCTACTCCAGGGAATCTTCCTAACCCAGGCATCAAACCTGTGTCTCCTGCATCTCCTGCCGTGCCAGGCAGATTCTTTACTACTGGGCCACCTGGGAAGCCCTCTGTAGATAAAAAAATATGACCGGTCTCAATTCTTCCTTTTACTTGTTTTGGCAACTCAGCTTGCTTTGGATGATGGTAATTTTTTTAAGTCTTAGTCATCAGGAAAATGTGAAAAAGAATATACAGCCAACTAGATAAATAGTATTTGCAAGTACACTATACAAACAAAATGTAATTAAATAAATCTAAGATGGTACTTTTCATACTGTTCATGGGGTTCTCAAGGCAAGAATATTGAAGTGGTTTGTCATGCCCTTCTCCAGTGGACCACATTCTGTCAGAACTCTCCACCATGACCCATCTGTCTTGGGTGGCCCTACAAAGCATGGCTCATAGTTTCATTGAGTTAGACATGGCTGTGGTCCATCTGATTAGACTGGTTAGTTTTCTGTGATTGTGGTGTTCAGTCTGCCTGCCTTCTGATGGAGAATGATAAGAGGCTTATGGAAGCTTCCTGGTGGGAGAGACTGAGGGAGAAACTAGGTCTTGTTCAGATTGGCCGGGCCATGCTCAGTAAATTGTCAATCCCATTTTCTTTGATGGATGGTGCTGTGTTCCATCCCTGCTATTTACTTGGGACCAAACTATGGTGGAGGTAATTAAGATAATGGTGACCTCCCTCAAAAGATCCTATGCATGTACTGCTACACTCTGCCCCCAAACCAGCAGCAGGCCACCACCGACCCATACCTCCACCAGAGACCCCCGGCCACCCACAGGCAAGTCCAGGGCAGTCTTCTGTGGGGTCACTGCTCCTTTCTTCTGGGTCTTGGTGCACAAGGTTCTGTTGTGCCCTCTGAGAGTCTATTTACCAGTCCTGTGTAAGTTCTGGCATCTCTCAGTTTAGTTCAGTTCAATTGCTGAGTCGTGTCCAACTCTTTGCAACCCCATGAACTACAGCACGACAGGCCTCCCTGTCCATCTCCAACTCCCAGGTTCACTCAAACTAAGGTCCATCCCGTCGGTGATGCCATCCAGCCATCTCATCCCCTGTCGTCCCCTTCTCCTCCTGCCCCCAATCCCTCTTGGCCGCAGCCCCTCGGGCATTGGGTCCTCCTGGCTTCTGCCCCTGACCTCGGACGTGGGGTAGCTCCTCTCGGCTGCACTATCAGCCACCCGCTCTATCCTTATTACCCAGTCCATAAAAATCTAACCACACCATATCTCTGGACCTCACACCTCTTGAGATGGCCCACACTCTTTCTATAGAGTATGTTTTCCCCAAGGTTGTTCTCGGCTTTTGAGACAGATCACATTCTGTCTATGGAATGTGAATCTCTCTCGTTTGTTTTTTTTTTTTAATTTTATTTTATTTTTAAACTTTACATAATTGTATTAGTTTTGCCAAATATCAAAATGAATCCGCCACAGGTATACATGTGAATCTCTCTTAATGAATCCACTGCTTATCTATCACTTTGTTTCTTACTGAAATGAATTCTTTCTGCCATGAGACATAAAGAACCTCAGTTTCATTAAGCCCTGAGACCAGGTGTGTGATCTTGATTAAAATACAGTGGGTTTGGACTTTTCTGGTGGCACTGTGATTAAGAATCTGCCTGCCAATGCAGGGGACACAGGTTCAGTCTCTGATCTGAGAAGATTCCACATGCAGTGGAGAAGCTAGGCCCATGTGCCCCAACTACCTTAGCCCGCATCCTGGAGCTCACACACTGCAACGATTAAGCCTGCATGTTGCAGCCACTGAAGACTGCACACCTAGAGCCTTTGCACCACAACAAGACAGAGCAATGCAATGAGATACCTGCACACAGCAGTGAAGAGTAGCCCCTGATCACCACAACTAGAGAGCCCAAGCAAAGCAAAGGAGACCCAGCACAGACCAAAACAAAAAAAAAAAAGATAGTGGGTAAGTCCCAATCTGAATTTTGACTAGGTTCAAGTTCTAGCCCATGGGATCCAGTCCTGGCCTGTGGATTCAAGACTCACCTGAGTTGTGTGGCTTCAATAAAGCACAAAACATGGAAACAGTGTCAGATTTCATTTTCTTGGGCTCCAAATTCAATATGGATGGTGACAGCAGCCACAAAATTCAATGATGCTTGCTTCTTGGAAGAAAAGCTATGACAAACCTAGACAGTGTATTAAAAAGCAGAGACATCATTTGGCCAACAAATATCCATATAGTCAAAGTTAGAGTTTTTCCCAGTGTCATGGATGGATGTGAGAGTTGGACCATAAAGAAGGCTCAAAAGTGAAAGTGAAAATCACTCAGTCCTGTCTGATTCTTTGTGACCCCATGAACTCCAGATGTTCAAGCTGGTTTTAGAAAAGGCAGAGGAACCAGAGGTCAAATTGCGAACATCCACTGGATCATCAAAAAAGTAAGAGATTTCCAGAAAAACATCTATTTCTGCTTTATTGACTATGCCAAAGCCTTTGACTGTGTGGATCACAATAAACTGTGGAAAATTCTGAAGGAGATGGGAATACCAGACCACCTGATCTGCCTCTTGAGAAACCTATATGCAGGTCAGGAAGCAACAGTTAGAATTGGACATGGAACAACAGACTGGTTCCAAATAGGAAAAGGAGTATGTCAAGGCTGTATATTGTCACCCTGCTTATTTAGCTTATATGCAGAGTACATCATGAGAAACGCTGGACTGGAAGAAGCATAAGCTGAAATAAAGTTTGCCAGGAGAAATATCAATAACCTCAGATATGTAGATGATACCACCGTTATGGCAGAAAAAATGAAGAGGAACTAAAAAGCCTCTTGATGAAAGTGAAAGAGGAGAGTGAAAAATTTGGCTTAAAGCTCAACATTCAGAAAACGAAGATCATGGCATCTGGTCCGATCATGTCATGGGAAATAGATAGGGAAACAGTGGAAACAGTGTCAGACTTTATTTTTGGGGGGCTCCAAAGTCACTGGAGATGGTGATTGGAGCCATTAAATTAAAAAACACTTATTCCTTGGAAGGAAAGTTATCAACCTAGATAGCATATTCAAAAGCAGAGACATTACTTTGCCAACAAAGGTCCGTCTAGTCAAGGCTATGGTTTTTCCAGTAGTCATGTGTGGGTGTGAGAGTTAGACTGTAAAGAAAGCTGAGCGCTGAAGAGTTGATGCTTTTGAACTGTGGTGTTGGAGAAAACTCTTGAGAGTCCCTTGGACTGCAAGGAGATCCAACCAGTCCATTCTGAAGGAGATCAGTCCTGGGTGTTCTTTGGAAGAATTGATGCTAAAGCTGAAACTCCAGTACTTTGGCCACCTCATGCAAAGAGTTGACTCATTGGAAAAGACTCTGATGCTGGGAGGGATTGTGGGCAGGAGGAGAAGGGGACAACAGAGGATGAGATGGCTGGATGGCATCACTGACTCGATGGATGTAAGTCTGAGTGAACTCCAGGAGTTGGTGATGGACAGGGAGGCCTGGCGTGCTGCAGTTCATGGGGTCTCAAAGTGTCGGACACATCAGACAACAATTCTAAGTACAGTGCTTGAAAATTGTAGAAATTAAATGAAAGAGAGTTGAATTAATAAACAAAAAAAATCTATATAGACAGGAATCAAAATATTTCATTGAAGTAAAAAAAAAGTATGCTTGATATAAATATTTGCCGAAACTCTTAAGTAAAGTCATATTGTGTCTTGTTATTCTGAAATTAATGTAAGTGAATGAGGCAAGGTTAAAAACAATCCATGAAATCCTAAAGAAATTAAAATGGCATAATATTTGCTAGAGTTTATGAACATAATGGCTTTCATGTGTATACATTTTTCAAATTTTATTTGTTCTTTTAAATTTCTATTATTATTCAGAGTTCATTGTACCACTTAAATGCATTTTACATATTTTTAGTTGTATGCAAATATGTAAACATCTCTAAAATTTCTCCTATAATAAAAATGCTTAGACAAACATATACATAGTTTATCCAGTGACTTAATTCTAATTTCAACTTCAGCAGTTACAATTATTCCTTTGCATGCAAGCTCAGGCTTCATAGGCAGTGAATTGAAGCAATCAGAATCCTATAATGGAAACTTGTGCATACTCTGTTACACCTATCAAATAATTAGCATAGTTAAGCAATTTAGTGAATTTTCATTCAGTGAATGTTCTTATAAATTTCTAATCTTCTACTAAACTATTGCTTTCAGGATAGATCATAAATCTATATTTTCTAGTCAGTCTTTTAATTTTTTTTAAATTAGTAGCCAATAATTTCTACCCTCTGTTGTTGTTTTCCTAACATATTTAGAGAGCGTGTAGGGAAACATAAAAAGGCAAACAGAAAATTTATTTATATACTATATATAAGAATACAAAAGTATTAAATGTTTCTCTAAACCTGAGTTAGATGTATAAACTGATAAGGGTTTGTGGGTAGAAATTTCCATTTTTTTCAGTCCTTTCTGTCTTGTGAGAGTGGTGATTCTCATACTGCTCAACATCTTATTTTATTAACTTAATACATAGACCTTACTACCTGAAATGTACTTTCAATCTTCAAGTCTCTTGTATGGTTTGAAACATATGTTTATATTAATATGTAGCATTTACTATTTCAGGCTTCCCTGTGCTCAGTTTGTAAAAAATCTGCCTGCAATGCAGGAGACCCAGGTTCAATCTCTGGGTTGGGAAGATCCTATGGAAAAGGAAATGGTAACCCTCTCCAGTATTCTTGCCTGGAGGATTCCATGGACAGAGAAAGCTTGTGGGCTACACTCCATGGGGTCACAAAGAGTTGGACACGAAGCAAAAGAATTCCAGAAAAACATCTACTTCTGCTTTATTGACTACTCCAAAGGCTTTGACTGTGTGGATCACACCAAACTGTTTAAAATTCTTAAAGGCATGAGAATACCAGACCACCTTACCTGCCTCCTGAGAAATCTGTATGTGGGTCAAGAAGCAACAGTTAGAAATGGATATGGAACAACAGACTGGTTCCAAATTGGGAAAGGAGTATGTCAACGTTGTATATTGTCACTCTGCTTATTTAACTCATGGGAAATCCAGGGCTGGATAAAGCACAAACTTGAATCAAGATTGCCAGGTGAAATATCAATAACCTCAGATATGAAGACACATCCTTATGGTAGAAACTGAAGAGGAACTAAAGAGTCTCTTGATAAAAATGAAAGAGGAGAGTGGAAAAGCTGGCTTAAAACTCAACATTCAAAAAACTAAGATCTTGGCATCTGGTCTCATCATATCATGGCAAATAAATGGGAAAACAGTGGAAACAGTGACAGACTTTATTTTCTTGTGCTCCAAAATCACAGCAAATAGTGACTGCAGCCATGAAATTAAAAGACAGTTGCTCCTTTGAAGAAAAATTATGACCAACCTAGACAGCATATTAAAAAGTAGAGACATTACTTTGCCAACAAAGGTCCACCTAGTCAAAGCTGTGGCTTTTCCAAGAGTCATGTATTGATGTGAGAGTTAGACCATAAAGAATGCTGAGTGCCAAAGAATTGACGCTTCTGAACTGTGGTGTTAGAGAAGACTCTTGAGAGTCCCTTGGATTGCAAGGAAATCAAACCAATCAATCCTAAAGGAAATCAAATCCTGAATAATCTTTGAAAGGACTGATAATGAAACTGAAGCTCCAATACTTTGGCCACCTGATGCAAAGAACGGACTCATAGGAAAAACCCTGATGCTGGGAAGGACTGAAGGCAGGGGGAGAAGGGGACGATTGAGGAAGAGATGGTTGGATGGCATCACCGACTCAATGGGCATGAGTTTGAGCAAGGTCCAGGAGTTGGTGATGGACAGGGATGTTTGGCACGTTGCTTTGATGGGGTTGTAAGGGTCGGACACGACTGAGTGACTGAACTGAACTGATTTACTATTTTAATGTCTTTATGTTTTACTCTCCTGATTAATACTGAGTAGATTTTAAAAGACATTGTGTTGTTTATGCTAGTAATAAGATTTTACCTCTGAGATATAGATTTCTATACTTTTTAGAATAAATTATAAAAATTTTTAGGCGTAATATGGTTAAAAGAATAGAATGCAGTATTTGTGTATAAGCTAGTTAATTTTAGATGTGTTCAGAGTTTTACGCAATAAAGATGATAATGTTTTTTACAAAAGATAAACATGAAGATTGACATGACAAGTAATTTCAGATTTTTATTTTTAAAAAGAACAATTAATGTAAGAAATATAATTTGATTATTTTTGCCTCATTTAACTGTACTGGTAAGCTTGATTAAAAATGCACAATTTTAAATATTGTTTCATAGAAGACAAGAGAGACAAACGCAACCAAACGTCATTTTATCCATGTGCTCAGTTGCTATAGTCATGTCCAAATCTTTGAGACCCCACAGACTGCAGCCTGACAGGCTCCTCTGTTCCTGGAACTTTCCAGGCAAGAATACTGTAGCTGTTTGCCATTTCCTATTCCAATTTTATCCATATATATTGCCAAAATGTAATCCCTTCATGGAAACACTTTTTTCTGAGAAGATGCCTTTAGTAATAAGTTTATTGTTTTTTCTAAGTGCTGTAAACTAGATCCATTATTATATATAATTATAATGTAGTCTCACATTGTTTTTAGATCAATAGTTTTAAAACATCAGTCAGTTTTGGACATCAGGTGGGCCCAAGACTTTCAGAAAAGAACTATTAAGAACTCCTCCCACACTTCTGTGTTCCAAAGGAGCAAACTGTTTTCATATACTCTAGGAATTAATCACATCCACCCTTCTGATAAGACTCACTTTCTACTCCTACCTATAGCTACCCTGAGAATCATGGATGACTACTTTGGTGCTAAGCCTATTAACCTCCTTTTATCTGAGAGGTTCATCATTAATAAATGTTCTCTATATTTCAATAGCCTGAATAAAATCAACTCCTCAATTGATTTTGCAGAGAAAGACAAGTTACAATATAAATAAGAGATATATTCATTTATATAATAAATCTCATAAACTTTCATGTATCTGTACACATATGCACACCCAGACACTCAGTTTAAGGTAGCTAAATACATGAAGAGATTGAGTAGAAATAGACAATTTCAATTTCTTCAAATAATTATATAATTTTTAAGATGTTCCAACAGAAAAACCCCTTGAAATCTTAGAATTTTTCCCTTTGAATTCATCCAAAATCATTTGCCTTTAAATTGCTAGCATCATAAAAAAGACAAGGTTCTAGTGAATAACCTAAATTACGAGTAACAAAATCAGATACCTCTACCTAAAAAGTTACTTTATTTTTTTTTATTTCCCTGCTGAAGGCATGTAAAAATAAGGCTCAGAGTCTGCACAGTAATAACAGTAACACATTGAAATCATACTGAGGAAATTAATTTCCTCCTACTAAAGAGATTAGAGGAAAGACATGTGGGTTTCTCAGTCAACCCTTTTGTACTCAAACTTTAAATTCCAGAAGAGAAATGTGTCTCCTACCTTCCTCTCTTCTAGCAACCACAGTATTGGAATTCAAGTTGCTGCTGCTGCTGCTAAGTCGCTTCAGGAGTGTCTGACTCTGTGTGACCCCATAGACGGGAGCCCACCAGGCTCCCCCATCCCTGGGATTCTCCAGGCAAGAACCCTGGAGTGGGTTGCCATTTCCTTCTCCAATGCATGAAAGTGAAAAGTGAAAGTGAAGTCGCTCAGTCGTGTCCAACTCTTAGCGACCCCATGGACTGCAGCCTACCAGGCTCCTCCGTCCATGGGATTTTCCTGGCAAGAGTACTGGAGTGGGTTGCCATCAAGTTGCTAACTTTCTAAAATTCTCTTTTCAAATAGTGATGGAATAAGATGAAGAAAAGTTGCAATAAAATATATATATAAGGACAAAAATATGTATGTAATGTAGAAGTCTGCACAACTACAACCATCTAGAATAGAAGGGGAAAGGGCTTCAAAAATCCAATAGAATTAAAAATCAATTACTATCTTTTCAGTCAATTCAAATTTTTGTTCCCTTAATCATATATTGAAATGATTTAAATAATTAAATGTTTCTTATAGTTGGCAAAGCAACAATAGTTATAAAGAACAGCAAAACAATAAACAGTACATAGAAATCACTCTTACAGACAAACTTCTTCTGGAAACTATAGCACCAAATGAATAGACTATAACAAAAAAATTCCTAATAATTATTGTTTGAAAGTAATTTAAAAACCTGAGAAATTCTTACAAATTCTTAAATTTCCTCCTTAGGAAAGGAGGACTACCAAATAAGATACAAATATATTCATTTACATTCATCAATGAATATAAGAAAGTCATTTTCTTTTTCCTCTTAAACGAGACATATTTACATATTTATTGCAAAGCATTGCACTTACACAGGATTTGACTAACATAATAGCCACAGGAGGTATAATCCTTGTAATATTTTTAAAGGACAAGTGGAATACAATATTAAACAATACAATTTTTTAAAAATTTACTAGAAATCTATTAAATACAGTCCATTGCAGTAATGTAGGGAAGTGTCCAAGCCTCAAGTTAGAATCTTAAGTGACCACTCAGTTATAGGTTGACCCATGGCACTAAGTGCACCTAAAAGTCTATAGAGCAACTATTGTCCTTCACTATATGCAGAAAACACCTTGAAAGTATGTAACCCTGTTAAAAAAATCTGTACAGTTAGAGAAGAATGTTAAAGTTTTATATACGAAAGCCCCAATATTCATTTGCAGTTGTAGAATGTCCCTTTAGAATGAGAAATAGTAGAGCTGGTAAATTGTGACATTGTTCTATCATATTCAATTAAGTATTATTAAGATATGTATAAACTTTCTATTAGATATATTATCCAATCGCTACAAATAATACATTTGAATCAGTTCTAATGAGGTGGATGAAACTGGAGCCTATTATACAGAGTGAAGTAAGCCAGAAAGAAAAACACCAATACAGTATACTAACGCATATATATGGAATTTAGAAAGATGGTAACAATAACCCTGTGTACGAGACAGCAAAAGAGACACGGATGTATAGAACAGTCTTATGGACTCTGTTGGAGAGGGAGAGGGTGGGAAGATTTGGGAGAATGGCATTGAAACATGTGTAATATCATGTATGAAACAAGTTGCCAGTCCAGGTTCAATGCATGATACTGGATGCTTGGGGCTGGTGCACTGGGACGACCCAGAGGGATGGTGTGGGGAGGGAGGAGGGAGGAGGGTTCAGGATGGGGAGCACATGTATACCTGTGGCAGATTCGTTTTGATGTTTGGCAAAACTAATACAGTGTTTCAGGTTTAAAAATAAAATAAAATTTAAAAAAATATATATATATATAAAATAAAACTAAAGCTTAAACATTTTGTTAGGAAACACTGCAGAGTTTCACAAATAGAACTGAGGAAAGTTCAGGAAAAATGAGAGGCTAAAGGATAGCATATACAAATGGCAAGGATTTATGGAATTGGGGCAAGTGAATATAGCTAAACTGTTTGATCGTTTCAGATATATATTTGCCTTAGTGGAATGAAATCACACCTCCAGGATAATACAGACATTTAATTTTTTTTTCAATTTTCTCATATCTTATTTCAATGTTAATTGCTTATCCATTTCAAATAAATTATGCTCAATGGAGCATTTTATTTTGATTCAGATTTTACAATCTGGTGCTCATTATGTAAAATGTGCAAGTCACAGCCTTGTCCTTCAGAAATCCATAAGGGAAGAGATTTCTGAAAGGAAATTTCTTAAGTAAAATATAGATAAAAGCAAATAAGCAAAATTTATGATTTTTGTTAAATACATGCAGCTTTCACTTTGTATGGTAATGTGGGGTCATAAAAATGTAAACACTGAAACTATGCAAAGCAATTTTAATAATCAGTGGGAAGATTATTATTGTTCCATGACTTTTAATAAATTTTTGTTAAAACAATAAAAATTCCTATACTGTTGGTTATAAATGCATTATGGAAATGAAAAATAAAATAAAACTAGTATTTGTGTTCATGCTAAGTTTCTTCAGTCGTGTCTGACTCTTTGCAACCCTATGAACTGTAGCCCTCCAGGGTCCACTGTCCATGGGATTTTCCAGGCAAGAATACTGGAGCAAGTTGCCATATCCTCCTCCAAGGGATATTTCCAACCCAGGCATGGAACCCATGTCTCTTAAGTCTCCTGCATTGACAGGTGGGTTCTTTACCACTAGCCCGGCCTGTGGAGCAATATACTGCAATTTAAAACACTGGAAACAAAGAGGCTAAAAATGTTTTATTTCATTATTTTAAAAACTTATCAAGAATTGTACAATGATTGCTTTCTTCTTGCAGTATAACTTAAAATACTAAGCCAATGTCTTTTCTATGCTTTAGAAAAATATCATACTTCTTTCTAAGTTTGAATCAGCTACAGATATTTTGTCCTTTGCACTTCAAAAAAAATAGAGTTGTAACTAACATTATGTGAATTTTTAAGGAGCACATTGTGTTGATTTCCACAATGGCTTTAGCTAACACCTCTATCACATCACCTAATTATCCTTTGTACTTTCTTAAACAGCATATATGTAGAGGTAATGGATATTTATTTTTACTTGTGTTGAATTAAATGCTTTGTTAGTTTCTAGTGTATGGTAAAGTGATTTAATTATACACATACATATATATTTCAGATTTTTTCCATTATTGGTTATTACAAGGTATTGAAGAATTTTCTATGTGATACAGTAAGATCTTACTTTTTAACTATTTTATATACATAGTGTATATCTTTTAAACCAAACTCCTAATTTATCCCTTCCCCTCCCCACTCCACTTCAGTAATCATAAACTCACTTTCTATATCTGTGAGTCTTTTCTGTTCCATAAGTAAGTTCATTCATATCACTTTTTTAAGATTCCACATAGAAGTGATATCACATGATATTTATCTTTCTGTGTCTGTCTTACTTCACTTAGTATGATGATTTCTAGGGATTATTTTTTTCTTTTTTTATGGTTGAGTAGTATTCTACGGTATGTGTGTATATGCCACATACATAAAGAAGGCAGATCATCTTATTCATTAATCCAGTGATGGATACTTAGGTTGCTTCAATGTCTTAGCAATTCTAAACAGGGCTTTTTTGAACATTGGCGTGCATACATCTTTTCAAATTGGTCTTTGTATTTTCTGGACATATGTCCAGGAGTAGGATTGCTGGATTATATGGTAGCTCTATTTTTATTTTTTTAAGGAACCTCCACAGTAGTCTCCATAGTGGCTAAACCAATTTGCATTCCTAACAAAAATGTAAGAGAGTTCCTTTTGCTTCCCACTTTCTCCAGCATTTATTATTTGTAGACTTTTTAATGATGGCCATTCTGACTAGTGTGAAGATGTGATACCTCATTGTAGTTTTGATTTGCACTTCTCAAATCACAGCATTGTTGAGCATCTTTTCATGAGCCTGTTGGCCATCTATATGTCCTTTTTGGAAAAATGTCTGTATAGGTTTTCTGTCCATTTTTGATTGGGTTGTTTCCTTTTAAAAAAAAATATTGAGATAAATGGCTATTTGTATATTTTAGATATTAATTTTGTTGGTTTCATGATTTGCAAACATTTTCTTCCAGTCTGTAGGATATCATTTTGTTGTGCTTATGGTATTTTTTTGCTGTGCAAAAGCTTATGAATTTGATTATATCCCATTTGGTTATTTTTGTTTTATTTCTTTTGCACTGGGAGGCTGGTCTAAGAAAGCACTGCTGTGATTTATGTCAGAAAATGTTTTTCCTGTGTTCCCTTCTATAGTGTCATCTTATACTTAAGTCTTCCAGCTACTTTGAGTTTACTTTTGTTTATGATATGAGGGTGTGTTCTAACTTCATTGATTTATATATTGCTGTCCAGTTTTCCCAACTCCATTTGCCTAAGAGACTCTCTTTTCTCCATTGTGTATTCTTAACTCTTATGTCAAAGATTAATGGACTATACATGTGCAAGTTTATTTGGGGGCTCTCTATTCTATGGATCCACTGATCCATATATCTGTTATTGGTTTTTGTTTTTTTTTTTTTTTTTTTTTGCGAATACTGTGCTGTTTTGATTACTGTAGCTTCGTAGCATTAAATGAAGTCTGAGAGGCTTATAACTCTAGCTTTGTTCTTTTTTCCTCATTATTGCTTTGGCAATTCTGGGTCTTTTGTGGTTCCATATATAATTTTGGGGTTATTTGTTCTAGTTTCATGAAAAATATAATGAGATATCTCTGAGAGATATTCTAATGTGAATTTGTGTTTGGTCATTTTCACTTGTTTTGGTTCATTTTCACTCTCTCACCATAATCATTTTCCTCACTTACGTTGAACAGTTCACCTTCAGTAGCATATTGAGAGTCTCTTCAATGGTGGCCTTTTCATATTATTCATGGGGTCTCAAGGCAAGAATACTGAAGTGGTCTACCATTCCCTTCTCCAGTGGACCACATTTTGTCAGAAATCTACACCATGACCTGTCCATCTTGGGTGGCCCTACATGGCATGGCTTAGTTTCATTGAGTTAGACAAGGTTGTGGCCCATGTGATTAGATTGGTTAGTTATCTGTGGTTGTGGTTTCAGTCTGTGAAAGAGAGTGAAAAACTTAGCTTACAGCTCAACATTCAGAACACTAAGATCATGGTATCCAGTCCCATCACTTCATGGCAAATAGATGGGGAAACAGTGGAAATAGTGGCTGACTTTATTTTGGGGGGCTCAAAAATCACTGCAGATGGTGACTGTAGCCATGAAATTAAAAGATCCTTGCTCCTCGGAAGGAAAGTTATGACCAACCTAGACAGCATATTAAAAAGCAGAGACATTACTTTGTCAAAGGTCCGTCTAGTCAAGGCTATTGTAGAAAAATAAATAAATAAAATAAATAAATTTATATTAAAAAAAAAAAAAGGCTATGGTTTTTCCAGTAGTCATGTATGGATGTGACAGTTGGACTATAACGAAAGCTGAGCACTGCAGAATTGATGCTTTTGAAATGTGGTGTTGGAGAAGATTCTTGAGAGTCCCTTGGACTGCAAGGAGATCTAACCAGTCCATCCTAGAGGAGATCAGTCCTGGGTGTTCATTGGAAGGACTGATGATGAAGCTTAAACACCAATACTTTGGACACCTAATGTGAAGAGCTGACTCATTTGAAAAGACCCTGATGCTGGGAAAGATTGAGGACAGGAGGAGAAGGTAACAACAGAGGATGAGATGGTTGGATGGCATAACTGACTCAATGAACATGATATTGTGTAGACTCTGGGAATTGGTGATGGAAAGGGAGGCCTGGTGTGCTGTGGTCCATGGGGTCACAAAGATTTGGACATGACTGAGCAACTGAACTGAAATGAATGGTGGCAGTGTCAATACTGTCATGATCAGTTATTTCATCTATATTATAAAGAAATAAAATTTATATTTTTGGGAAGACAAGACAGTTTAAACATAAAAAAAAAATTTATCTGCCCTTTGCACACCTCTCCCCTCTCACTGTGCATTATGTACCTGTGCTATGCATCAACCAAACCTCCTCTATCAGCAGAAATGCCTGCTCACCCATAAAGAGCAACATTCTCTTAGCATCAACAAGGCAGCTCTTTAAAAGATAACATTCCTATTTGTTCTTTTAAGGAGTCACAATGTTGCTTAGATCTGTACTATGAAAACTGTCAATAATACATCATTTAATGTACAGCTGGCTGTCTCAAAAAACTTGACTTCTAACAGGTGGAATAATTCTCAGAGTTTTCGGAGGTGCTAGTCCCAGGTTAAAATACTCAAAATTAGATAAAATAAATTTCTCCTCTTCTCTCTTAGAATGACTGATTAATTTCTTGTCAAGAGTATCTTCTTTATTATATACCTAAGTATAATGTTTCTATATAGATATTCAGATCAGATCAGATCAGTCACTCAGTCGTGTCCAACTCCTTGTGACCCCATGACTCACAGCACGCCAAGCCTCCCTGTTCATCACCAACTCCCGGAGTTCACTCAAACTCACGTCCATCGAGTCAGTGATGCCATCCAGCCATCTCATCCTCTGTCGCCCCCTTCTCCTCCTGCCCCCAATCCCTCCCAGCATCAGAGTCTTTTCCAATGAGTCAACTCTTCACATGAGGTGGCCAAAGTACTGGAGTTTCAGCTTTAGCATCATTCCTTCAAAGAAATCCCAGGGCTGATCTCCTTCAGAATGGACTGGTTGGATCTCCTTGCAGTCCAAGGGACTCTCAAGAGTCTTCTCCAACACCACAGTTCAAAAGCATCAATTCTTCGGTGCTCAGCCTTCTTCACAGTCCAACTGTCACATCCATACATGACCACAGGAAAAACCATAGCCTTGACGAGACAGACTTTTGTTGGCAAAGTAATGTCTCTGCTTTTGAATATGCTATCTAGGTTGGTCATAACTTTCCTTCCCAGGAGTAAGCGTCTTTTAATTTCATGGCTGCAGTCACCATCTGCAGTGATTTTGGAGCCCCCCAAAATAAAGTCTGACACCGTTTACACTGTTTCCCCATCTATTTCCCATGAAGTGATGGGACCGGATGCCATGATCTTCGTTTTCTGAAAGTTGAGCTTTAAGCCAACTTTTTCACTCTGCACTTTCACCTTCATCAAGAGGCTTTTTAGTTCCTCTTCACTTTCTGCCATAGGGGTGGTGTCATCTGCATATCTGAGGTTATTGATATTTCTCCCGGCAATCTTGATTCCAGCTTGTGTTTCTTCCAGCCCAGCGTTTCTCATGATGTACTCTGCATATAAGTTAAATAAGCAGGGTGACAATATACAGCCTTGACATACTCCTTTTCCTATTTGGAACCGGTCTGTTGTTCCATGTCCAGTTCTAACTGTTGTTTCCTGACCTGCATACAAATTTCTCAAGAGGCAGATCAGGTGGTCTGGTACTCTCATCTCTTTCAGAATTTTCCACAGTTTATTGTGATCCACACAGTCAAAGGCTTTGGCATACTCAATAAAGCACAAATAGATGTTTTACTGGAACTCTCTTGCTTTTTCCATGATCCAGTGGATGTTGGCAATTTGATCTCTGGTTCCTCTGCCTTTTTAAAAACAGGCTTGAACATCAGGAAGTTCACGGTTCACATATTGCTGAAGCCTGGCTGGGAGAATTTTGAGCATTACCTGACTAGCCTGTGAGATGAGTGCAATTGTGCAGTAGTTTGAGCATTCTTCGGCATTGCCTTTCTTTGGGATTGGAATGAAAACTGACCTTTTCCAGTCCTGTGGCCACTGCTGAGTTTTCCAAATTTGCTGGCTTATTGAGCTCAGCACTTTCACAGCATCATCTTTCAGGATTTGGAATAGCTCAACTGGAATTCTATCACCTCCACTAGCTTTGTTCGTAGTGATGCTTTCTAAGGCCCAGTTGACTTCACATTCCAGAATGTCTGGCTCTAGGTCAGTGATCACACCATCGTGATTATCTGGGTCATGATCTTTTTTGTACAGTTCTTCTGTGTATTCTTGTCATCTCTTCTTAATATCTTCTGCTTCTGTTAGGTCCATACCATTTACTACCTAAAATTTATATATATGTAGCTATGATACCTAGAAACTATTAATATGTTTTATATATATATATATACACATACATACACACATATACATATATAGTTCCATTTTTGTAGTATATCATGGAAATGTGTCACTGTGAGACAAAGATGCAACACAACTACACACTTCGTTACCCCTGTATAAACTGAGTGATCAGAAATGATATGTTGGTCATTAATCATGATGCACATGTCTTGTTTACATGCAGATTTCTGGACAAAGAACTAGTAGCAAATTGTATACTTTTTGCAATTATAGTTAACCTGCCTCCTGAGAAATCTGTATGCAGGTCAAGAAGCAACAGTTAGAACTGGACTAGGAACAACAGACTGGTTCCAAATTGGGAAAGGAGTACATTAAGGTTGTAAATTGTCACCTTGCTTATTTAACTTATATGCAGAGTACCTCACATGAAAATCTGGCAGGATGAAGCACTAGCTGGAATCAAGATTGCAGGGAGAAATATCAATAACCTCAGATATGCAGATGACACCACCCTTATGGAAGAAAGCGAAGAAGAACTAAAGAGCCTCTTGATGAAAGTAAAAGTGGAGAATGAAAAAGTTGGTGTAAAATTCAACATTCAGAAAACTAAGATCATGGCATCTGGACCCATTACTTCATGGAAATTAGATGGGGCGCAATGGAAACAGTGACAGACTTAATTTTCTTGAGCTCAAAAATCATTGAAGATGGTGACTACAGCCATAAAATTAAAAGATGCTTGCTCCTTTGAAGAAAATCTATGACCAACAAAGACAGCATATTAAAAAGCAGAGACATTACTTTGCCAACAAAGATCTGTCTAGTCAACGCTATGGTTTTTCCAGTAGTCATGTATGAATGAGAGAGTTGTACTATAAAGAAAGCTGAGTGCCAAAGAACTGATGCTTTTGAACTGTGGTGTTGGAGAAGACTCTTGAGAGTCTCTTGGACTGCAAGGAGATCCAACCAGTCCATCTTAAAGGAAATCAATCCTGAATATTCATTGGAAGGACTGATGCTGAAACTGAAACTCAATATTTTGGCCACCTGATGCGAAGAACTGACTCATTTGAAAAGACCCTGATCTGGGAAAGATTGAAAGCAGGAGGAGAATGGGACGACAGAGGATGAGATGGTTCGATGGCATCACTGACTCGATGGACATGAGTTTGGTAAGCTCCAGGAGTTGGTGATGGAGAGGGAGGCCTGGCGTGCTACAGTCCATGGGGTCGCAAAGAGTCGGACATGACTGAGTAACTGAACTGAACTGAACTGAACTGAAGTTGAAAACTGAACCATGTTGTTGGAGGATGGGTGTTATTTTATATAAACCCTGGTAGCTGAACTGTGTGCATATCAGAATTACACAGTGTGAAGGCCACCTTACTTAAAACCTGTACATCTTTGAGAACATTTACTCTTCATTTTTAAATAGGAGCTTCTTTTATTTAAAATTATTTCCCTTTGTACAGGAAAGGATTAACTCAACAGCCCTGGGTTGTCTGAACTCTGTACATTCATATAAAAGACTGGTTGGTCAGCTCATAGTTACTATTACTAGTGTGTATTTTATGCCTTTGGTCCTAACAGAGAAGTTTGATTAAGTCATTTATTCTACCAATCTGATTATAGTATTTCACTATTTTTGCTCTGGGAGGTTTGAATCTGAGTAGCTAAGGTCAGTCATGCAGGTGCTACATGCCTATGGAACTGACCTCCAATACCAACCCTGGACACCAAAGCCTGGGTGAGCGTCCCTGGTTCGCAACACTGTGCATGTGTTGTCACACATTGTTGATGGGAGAATTAAGCATTAATTGCATTAGAAGAGACATCCATGGTGTCTCAGATGGTAAAGTGTCTGCCTACAATGTGGGAGACCTCAGTTCGATCCCAGGGTCAGGAAGATTCCCTGGAGAAGGAAATGGTAACCCACTCCAGTACTCTTTTTTTTTTTTTGTATCTAATTTATTTTTTATTTTTTTTTCAATTTTATTTTATTTTTAAACTTTACATAACTGTATTAGATTTGCCAAATATCAAAATGAATCCGCCACAGGTATATATGTGTTCCCCATCCTGAACCCTCCTCCCTCCTCCCTCCCCATTCCATCCCTCTGGGTCGTCCCAGTGCACCAGCCCCAAGCATCCAGTATCGTGCATCGAACCTGGACTGGCAACTCATTTCATACATGATATTTTACATGTTTCAATGCCATTCTCCCAAATCTTCCCACCCTCTCCCTCTCCCACAGAGTCCATAAGACTGTTGCCTGGAAAATCCCATGGATGGAGGAGCCTTGGGAATATTTGGAAAATATTTCCAAAGTCCATGGGGGTCGCAAAGAGTCAGACATTAGAAGAAGACACCTGGAAGCTTGTTCCTAGTGTTTTTCTAGACACTGCCTATATGCCTTTTCTTTTTGATAATTTTAATTTATATTCTTTCACTGTAAAAAATATTTATAAGCCATTAGTGTAACACCATTTTCTGAGTCTTTCTGGTGAATTATCAAGTTTAAGGGTGGTCTTTGGGGCCCTTGATACATCTGTTTATCTTAAACTTCATGACATGCAATCCTCTTCTTAAACATATTTTAATTTATATAGAGAAACAAATATCTTTTAAAGAGGAATAAAACAGCCATGATCTTTGTCTACATGATGATTTATCAGAGAAATGAAAACAGGTAACAATCAAATGAACAAAATATTTTGGGGGGTTGTATTTAGAGATATAAAAAATAGCAAGCAATGATGTAATTTTAGAAAGGAAGGTAATATTTAAGGAACTAACATGTGAGAATAAGCTGGATTAACTATGGAGGCATAAGGTACATGAACAATAACTGAAACATCTCTGAGGTGAGGATATTAAGAAGGCCAGAGTCGCTTAAGAAGATATAGTGAAAAGACTGAGAGAAAATATTTTTACAAAGGTAGCTATAGGCTAATCTATGAAAGGCTTTAGTATGGTACTAAGAAGACTGTTTCATATATATAAGAAAATTAAAACCTAAATTACATTTTAAATATACGACTGTGGCCACTTATTTGGAATAGACTGAAAGGAGAGAACAGGGTAAAAGTATGAATATTAAAGAAAATTAAGTGAAGATATTAAGCAATATCTTATATGAGTCCATAGCTTGGAGTATGTCAATAGAGATGTATATTTGAAAATATTTACCTTATAAATTATAATAAAGTGAATGGGATTAGTTTAAAAAGTCTCCAGAATAGTTGTAAAGGGTCATGAATAATAAGAAATGTACTTGCCCAATGTTTAAAAGGTAGAAAAGAGATTTACATGGAGTCTTCCAAATGGTAGGAGAAAATCAGGATTGCATGGAGAAATATTCCCAAGAAATAGGCAAGACCAACTATACAGAATGTTTTAAAGTACAAAATATGTTAAAGACTGATACATGGTTATTAACATTAGACTTACACGGAAGTGGTGGAAGCTTGAAAAGAACTGTTTCAACCAAGTAAGTGCCTGAGATTTGGGTTGAAAATTGAATAATAGAGGAAAAGTTGAGATGGAAAAATAACTTTTATGAGTTTTGCTACAATGTAAGCGTATTTTGAACTGTGGTGTTGGAGAAGACTCTTGAGAGTCCCTTGGACTGCAAGGAAATCCAACCAGTACATTCTAAAGGAGATCAGTCCTGGATGTTCTTTGGAAGAACTGATGCTAAAGCTGAAACTCCAATACTTTGGCCACCTGATGCGAAGAGTTGACTCATTGGCAAAGACTCTGATGCTGGGAAGGATTGGGGGCAGGAGGACAAAGGGACAATAGAGGATGAGATGGCTGGATGGCATCACCGACTTGATAGACATGAGTTTGGGTGAACTCCGGGAGTTGGTGATGGACAGGGAGGCCTGGTTTGCTGCAATTCATGGGGTTGCAAAGAGTCGGACATGACTGAGCAACTGAACTGAACTGAAGGCCAAAGGCTTAGTAGATATACAGAAAATGTGGTCAAAGAAGGTTTTTCTTTATGGACCAGGAAAATCACAATATATTTATATATTAATAATAAAACAGTAATGAAGAAACTCGATATTGCAGGAGAAAGCATGTCCTACTTTATCTTTTAATCACTCTCAACAGATAATCTCTCTTCTCAGCTAAACATTCATTCATTCAATCAACAAATATTTCCTGAGCACCTGCTCTGTGCTAGACCCTGTTCAAGGCACTTAGGATATATCACTGAATAAAACTGCTAAGATCTCTTGGTGCTTTGAGTAATAAGGAAACTTAATAAATGGATTAAAATATATTGTTTAAAGGGGGAAACTATATGAATGACAAAAGGAAAAATAAAACCAGGTAATAGAAATCAGAACTCTGAAGAAGGGGGGGCATTAGATAGTGTGGTTAAATATAGTTTCTAATCAGATCAAATCAGTAGCTCAGTCGTGTCCGACTCTTTGCGACCCCATGAATCGCAGCACACCAGGCCTCCCTGTCCATCACCAACTCCCGGAGTTCACCCAGACTCACGTCCATGGAGTCAGTGATGCCATCCAGCCATCTCATCCTCTGTTGTCCCCTTCTCCTCCTGCCCCCAATCCCTCCCAGAATCAGAGTCTTTTCCAATGAGTCAACTCTTCACATGAGGTGGCCAAAGTACTGGAGTTTCAGCTTTAGCATCATTCCTTCCAAAGATATCCTAGGTCTGATCTCCTTCAGAATGGACTGGTTGAATGTCCTTGCAGTCCAAGGGACTCTCAAGAGTCTTCTCCAACACCACAGTTCAAAAGCATCAATTCTTCGGTGCTCAGCCTTCTTCACAGTCCAACTGTCACATCCATACATGACCACAGGAAAAACCATAGCCTTGACGAGACGAACCTTTGTTGGCAAAGTAATGTCTCTGCTTTTGAATATGCTATCTAGGTTGGTCATAATTTTCCTTCCAAGGAGTAAGCGTCTTTTAATTTCATGGCTGCAGTCACCATCTGCAGTGATTTTGGAGCCCAGAAAAATAGTCTGATACTGTTTCCACTGTTTCCCCATCTATTTCCCATGAAGTGATGGGACCGGATGCCATGATCTTCGTTTTCTGAATGTTGAGCTTTAAGCCAACTTTTTCACTCTCCACTTTCACTGTCATCGAGAGGCTTTTGAGTTCCTCTTCACTTTCTGCCATAAGGGTGGTGTCATCTGCATAGTTTCTAATAAAAGGAACATTTTAGCAAAGACTAAAGAGGTGAAAAAATTAGCCCTGAATATAAGGGCAGATTTCTATTGAATATACTGTATGAGGAAAGTATGCTTAGACTTATTGGAGGAATAGTAAGGAGATAGGGTTCCTCGAGCAGATGAAGAGAGAATACTACAGAGTAGACCACCATAAAAACTCTGATATTTATTCTGCATGACAGAGAATCATTGAAGAAGGAGGACAAGATCAAATTTAGGTATTATAAAGGAACGTTCTGCATGCTGCGGAGGAATCTGGCTCTCTAGAATAAGAACATAAGCAGCAAGAACCAGTTAGAGACTATTACAGAAATCCAAGTCATAGATGATGGTGGCTTGCTCTAGGATTAGCGCAGTGGAAGGAATAAGAGGTGGTCATATTTTATGTGTTTTCAAAAAGGGGAACCATTACAGTTTTCTGATGTATTTAACTTAGATTGTACAATAAATGAGGAATCAAGGATGAATCTAGTGTTCTTCATCTGTGCAAATGCAAATCCTGAGTTTTGGTAAAATGAGATCAGGAAGGCTGTGGACAGAAAAGGTTTTCAAGGTGAATGGTCACAATGTAGGTTCTTTTATTTTTAAGGCTGATGTAATATAACATCCATTCAAACAGAAACATTGAGAAAACAGTTGAATATAAGAGTTTAGAGGTTTTGAGAAAGATTTAGGCTTGGGAAAATAGCAATATGGAAGAGTATCTTTAATTTCTTGTGACCACTGATTATTGGCATATGACCCTTCCTTTTTCCTGTTATGTAAGGAGTGACAAGACCTATTCTTTCTAACATACCTGACATCCTGTTCTCACTCTTCTTTTTAGAACTATTACTATGCCATTTATTTCACTTCTTCCTTTTTTTCCTGCAGAACCCAAGTCTCCTTCATTGCAGGCATATTCTTCACCATCTGAGCCACCAAAGAAGCACTCAATATCTTCAAATAGAGGTTAAGGTTGGTAAAAGACATCAACTGGACATATAGCTGGTTTCTTGAATACAGTGACAACTACAAAATAAACAAGAAAGTGAAGAAATTATGTTCCAGCTACAGTGCAGTTAGGAAAAATTTCATGCTCCCCAATTATGATGTGTGAAGCATACTGAGAAATAATTTGAAACAGAACTTAGAAGAGGAAAGATGCTTAGAGTTAACACATACCTTCTCATATCTTAAGCAAGGTTTGTGTTTTTCTTAAAAGCACAAACACTCTTCTTAAAGACTATTTCCAATGGTAAGGGTTTGTCTTTTGATCAGGAAATGTCCAATGCATTACAGGATGTTTAGCTTCCTTGGATCCACACACTAAATCACCCTTCCACTGTCACCACCAGGAATGTCTCCAAGTATTCCAAGACTCTTCTGGAGAACTGTACTCTGGGCCACCCGAGTGAATTCTTTTTTAGGGTTATTTGATTTAGGTTCATAAGTAAGCAAGTCAAAATAGGAAATGGCCTTAGTTTCAAGTTTAGGTTTGATGGAACCAAAGGAAAAAGTGTGCAGAATACCACCTTTATTGTAAATAACTTTAGCTACAAATTAAGTGAGATTACAGAGATTGTAGCTTGCTGAAGGAAGATGTGATCACAGAAAGCCCTTATATAAGGTCTTCAGTATAAAACATAGCAACAAAAATGGGAAAACAATGATATAACATATAAAATTTTACTAATTATTAGTATTTATAGGGCACTTAAACGTCTCCATAATTTCATGTTCCTAAAATTCCACAGCATGTATTTTGTCCTTTACAAAAGGAAAGTCAAACTATCACTAAAAATAAAAACAAATCTAGCAAACTAACTTGTAAATTTAATGATAAAATATCTGTCTTTCAGAAGCAATCACAACTACAATTTTCATTGTTTGCAATATACTGATTGAAAGTTTTTGTATTAAAAAATAAAGCATACTTTAGCCTTAATAACAACAAAAAAAGTAAGAATTGTCACATGAAGTAAGTCATCTAAAATAAGGATTGAATAAATGTGTTATTGAAAATGATTATCTGATAATAATGAATAAAATCACTGAATGTTCAGTTGCTATTTTGATAGAATGTAAGATGTCCTTTTCATTATAGGGGACTGGAATGCAAAAGTAGGAAGTCAAGAAACACCTGCAGTAACAGGCAAATTTGGCCTTGGAATACGGAATGAAGCAGGGCAAAGACTAATAGAGTTTTGCCAAGAAAACGCACTGGTCATAGCAAACACCCTCTTCCAACAACATAAGACAAGACTCTACACATGGATATCACCAGATGGTCAACACCAAAATCAGATTGATTATATTCTTTGCAGCCAAAGATGAACAAGCTCTATACAGTCAACAAAAACAAGACCAGGAGCTGACTGTGGCTCAGATCATGAACTCCTATTGCCAAATTCAGACTTAAATTGAACAAAGTAGTAAAAACCACTTAGACCATTCAGGTATGACCTAAATCAAATCCCTTATGATTATACAGTGGAAGTGAGAAAGAGATTTAAGGGACTAGATCTGATAGATAGAGTGCCTGATGAACTATGGACGGAGGTTCATGACATTGTACAGGAGACAGGGATCAAGACCATCCCCATGGAAAAGAAATGCAAAAAACCAAATGGCTGTCTGAGGAGGCCTTGCAAATAGCTGTGAAAAGAAGAGAAGTGAAAAGCAAAGTAGAAAAGGAAAGATATAAACATCTGAATGCAGAGTTCCAAAGAATAGCAAGAAGAGATAAGAAAGCCTTCCTCAGTGATCAATGCAAAGAAAAAGAGGAAAACAACAGAATGGGAAAAACTAGAGATCTCCTCAAGAATATTAGAGATACCAAGGGAACATTTCACGCAAAGATGGGCTTGATAAAGGACAAAAATGGTATGGACCTAACAGAAGCAGAAGATATTAAGAAGAGGTGGCAAGAATACACAGAAGAACTGTACAAAAAAGATCTTCACGACCCAGATAATCACAATGGTGTGATCACTCATCTAAAGCCAGATATCCTGGAATGTGAAGTCAAGTGGGCCTTAGAAAGCATCACTAGGAACAAAGCTAGTGGAGGTGATGGAATTCCAGTGGAGCTATTCCAAATCCTGAAAGATGATGCTGTGAAAGTGCTGCACTCAATATGCCAGCAAATGTGGAAAACTCAGCAGTGGCCACAGGACTGGAAAAGGTCAGTTTTCATTAAAATCCCAAAGAAAGGCAATGCCAAAGAATGCTCAAACTACCGCACAATTGCACTCATCTCACATGCTAGTAAAGTAATGCTCAAAATTCTCCAAGCCAGGCTTCAGCAATACTTGAACCGTGAACTTCCTGATGTTCAAGTTGGTTGTAGAAAAGGCAGAGGAACCAGAGATCAAATTGCCAACATCCGCTGGATCGTAGAAAAGGCAAGAGAGTTCCAGAAAAACATCTATTTCTGCTTTATTGACAATGCCAAAGCCTTTGACTGTGTGGATCACAATAAACTGTGGAAAATTCTGAAAGAGATGGGAATACCAGACCACTTGACTTGCCTCTTGAGAAACCTATATGCAGGTCAGGAAACAACAGTTAGAACTGGACATGGAACAACAGACTGGTTCCAAATAGGAAAAGGAGTATGTCAAGACTGTATATTGTCACCCTGCTTATTTAACTTATATACAGGGTACATCATGAGAAACGCTGGGCTGGAAGAAGCACAAGCTGGAATCAAGTTTGCCGGGAGAAATATCAATAACCTCAGATATGCAGATGACACCACCCTTATGGCAGAAAGTAAAGAGGAACTCAAAAACCTCTTGATGAAAGTGAAAGAGGAGAGTGGAAAAGTTGGCTTAAAGCTCAACATTCAGAAAACGAAGATCATGGCATCTGGTCCCATCACTTCATGGGAAATAGATGGGGAAACAGTGTCAGACTTTATTTTTTTGGGCTCCAAAATCACTGCAGATGGTGACTGCAGCCATGAAATTAAAAGACGCTTACTCCTTGAAAGGAAAGTTATGACCAACCTAGATAGCATATTCAAAAGCAGAGACATTCCTTTGCCAACAAAGGTTCATCTAGTCAAGGCTATGGTTTTTTCCTGTGGTCATGTATGGATGTGAGAGTTGGACTGTGAAGAAGGATGAGCACCGAAGAATTGATGCTTTTGAACCGTGGTGTTGGAGAAGACTCTTAAGAGTCCCTTGGACTGCAAGGAGATCCAACCAATCGATTTTGAAGGAGATCAGCCCTGGGATTTCTTTGGAAGGAATGATGCTAAAGCTGAAACTCCAGTACTTTGGCCACCTCATGCAAAGAGTTGACTCATGGGAAAAGACTCTGATGCTGGGAGGGATTGAGGGCAGGAGGAGAAGGGGACGACAGAGGATGAGATGGCTGGATGGCATCACTGACTCGATGGACCTGAGTCTGAGTGAACTCTGGGAGTTGGTGATGGACAGGGAGGCTTGGCGTGCTGCGATTCATGGGGTGGCAAAGAGTAGGACACGACTGAGTGACTGAACTGAACTGAAAACAGTTTTAATTAAGACTGGTCTTGACACAGAAATACTATGAAAATTAAGTCAAGTGATACTGTAATAAAATTAAAAATATTTCAAAAATCCTTTTAATTTTAATCATATCCTATTACAAGTATCATATTTTTCTACATGTTAGGGAAGTACCAGAAATTATGTTTAATGTCATTGATAAGCAATAAGAAAATAGTCAATGGATTTGCCAGTCTTATTTGTATTAATCATATAATTTATAAATGGTAATACTGAATATATTTCAGTAAAAGTATATATATGGCAAATATTTTATATGTTGATTTTTAACAAAATTGTTAACCAAAATTTGTTTTAATGAATAAAGCTATTGTATCAGGGACAACAAATTTACCTTTATCTTTCTAGGCTCTTCTGGCTGGTATAAAAATTGACAGAAAGTAGATTAACAGGAGAAAAATCAAACAAAAGTTTAATAACATGTACACATGGAAGAGAGCCAGAAAAACTGAGTAACTTGCCAAAATGACTGAAGCTCTCACCTTAAATATCATCTACAGCTAAAGACAAGATATGTTATAAGTAGTAGTTTGGAACCTCAAAGGGGAGGAAGGCAATTAATAAGGAGATGGAAAAGCAAATGTTTGGTAAGCAAATGTTTGTTGGGCAAGCAGAGACAATGGGACACAGAATGGAATTTTAAGACTTTGCAAGGTTCCTCCCTTTCTAGACGTCCCTGGTGGCTCAGAAGGTAAAGCGTCTGCCTACAGTGCGGGAGACCTGGGTTTAATCCCTGGATTGGGAAGGTCTCCTGGAGAAGGAAATGGCAACCCACTCCAGTATTCTTGCCTGGAAAATCCCATGGATGGAGGAGCCTGATAGGCTACAGTTCACGGGGTCCCAAAGAGTCGAACACGACTGAATATCTTCACTTCACTTCCCTTTGTACACATCTAGTTCATACTACAGTTATCTACAGTGATGGCTACCTTCCATCCACTTCCATTGGAACAAGTCTTCAATCTACACTCTTTTTAGGCAGTTAGGAGGAAGGTCAGAGATTCTTTCTGATTCTTTTGGACCTCAAGAATAATCAGTTTTAATTAATTAGCATGTCAAAGAGACATATTCTGAGTGTCAAATTCTGTGTCTCTACATCAGAATAAAAACATCATTTCAGTCTACATGAAATCTAATTTAACTCCTTTTTTGTGGGCTTCCCTGGTGGCTCAGACAGTAAAGAATCTGTCCGCAATGTGGGAGGCCTGGGTTTGATCCTTGGGTTGGGAAGATCCCCTGGAGAATGGAATGCCAACCCACTCCAGTATTCTTGCCTGGAGAATCCCATGGACAGAGGAGCCTGGTGGCTACAGTCCATGGGATTACAAAAGAGTTGGACACGAATGAGCAATTAACACTGAGAAATCAATGAGACCATATTTACAGAACTTAAGCATACAATAAAGAAAACGACTGAGAAACTGGTGAATGCAGGTATGACATGATTATCAGTGTACTGACATTTCATTTTTATTACAATTTTAAATCATTTTATAGGGTTAAAGATCTGCAATAAACTAAAAGAAAAGAAAGAGACAGCTGGAGACAATGTTGTTTACTGAAATCAGAGAGATAATATGTATTTTAATTGTTGCTGTTTGGTCACTAAGTCATGTCCAACTCTTTGCAACCCCATGGACTGCAGCATTCCAGGCTTCCCTGTCCTTCACTATCTCCCAGAGTTTGCTCAAACTAATGTCCATTTTAATCTCAGCACCATGAAATGAGTTGAGAGTTCCCATATCCATTGTCATTCACAAGTTGAGAAGACATCTGTCAACAACAGTGCCTGCCCTTAGAGTTTATCTCCTCTGTGAAACTTCAAGAATATTTTATGGAATATTTAAGAGATCAAACATCCCTTTCATTATTTCTGTTACCATTTCCATATTTTTAGTTTTACTCTTCCATTTTACTGCAGATTGTCATTTCAGGATACCTGATATAGCTGAGGAAACATGCACTAATCTATCAGTACTTTTCTCCTCTGTATAAAGGTCAATAGGATAACAATTACATTATCAGAGGTGAGTTTATAGGGAACATAACCACCCAGCTTAGCATCCAAACGAAGACACATATGGGACTTCACTACAGTAGGCATAAATTGACTTTTATCAGAAAACTAAGATGTGTCTTCACTATATTTATAGGGCATTAAAAAAAAAAAAACTATACAGCAATTACATAGTTTCTTGCTTCAATATGTCATGAAAAACTCCAACTGGCTTGAATCCCAAGGGTTGAGCAACAACCCAAAAATAGGCTTTACATTTAGTTGTAAATACAAAATTTACAAGACAGGATATTTGACTATATATCCTAGAACAGGAAAAAGAATTCTTTCCCTCTAGGTTACACTGAATGTAGGTTAATAATTGTGATATATATATAGGTTATATTGGGCTTCCCAGGTAGCTCATTGGATAAAGAATCTGCCTGCAATGAAAGAGACACAGGAGGTGCACGTTCAATCTCTGGGTTGGGAAGATACCAAGAGGAGAACATGGCAACCCACTTCACTATTCTTGTCTGGAGAATTGCCATGGACAAAAGAGCCTGGAGGGCTATAGTCCATGGGGTCTCAAAAAGTTGGGCACAACCAAAGCAACTTCTCCCCACTCCAGTACTCTTGCCTGGAAAATCCCATGGATGGAGGAGCCTGGTAGGCTGCAGTCCACGGGGTCACTAAGAGTTGGACACAGCGGAAAAAGCAAGAGAGTTCCAGAAAAACATCTATTTCTGCTTTATTAACAATGCCACAATTGACTGTGTGGAGCACAATAAACTGTGGGAAATTCTGAAAGAGATGGGAATACCAGACCACCTGACCTGCCTCTTGAGAAATCTGTATGCAAGTCAGGAAGCAACAGTTAGAACTGGACATGGAACAACAGACTGGTTCCAAATAGGAAAAGGAGTATGTCAAGGCTGTATATTGTCACCCTGCTTATTTAACTTATATGCAGAGTACGTCATGATAAACGCTGGGCTGGAAGAAGCACAAGCTGGAATCAAGATTGCTGGGAGAAATATCAATAACCTCAGATATGCAGATGACACCACCCTTATGGCAGAAAGTGAAGAGGAACTAAAAAGCCTTTCGATGACAGTGAAAGTGGAGAGTGAAAAAGTTGGCTTAAAGCTCAACATTCAGAAAACGAAGATAATGGCATCTGGTCCCATCACTTCATGGGAAATAGATGGGGAAACAGTGGAAACAGTGTCAGACTTTATTTTGGGGGGCTTCAAAATCACTGCAGATGGTGACTTCAGCCATGAAATTAAAAGACACTTACTCCTTGGGAGGAAAGTTATGACCAACCTAGATAGCATATTCAAAAGCAGAGACATTCCTTTGCCAACAAAGGTTCGTCTAGTCAAGGCTATGGTTTTTTCCTGTGGTCATGTATGGATGTGAGAGTTGGACTGTGAAGAAAGCTGAGCGCCGAAGAATTGATGCTTTTGAACTGTGGTGTTGGAGAAGACTCTTGAGAGTCCCTTGGACTGCAAGGAGATCCAACCAGTCCATTCTGAAGGAGATCAGCCCTGGGATTTCTTTGGAAGGAATGATGCTAAAGCTGAAACTCCAGTACTTTGGCCACCTCATGCGAAGAGTTGACTCATGGGAAAAACCTCTGATGCTGGGAGGGATTAGGGGCAGGAGGAGAAGGGGACGACAGAGGATGAGATGGCTGGATGGCATCACTGACTCGATGGACGTGAGTCTGAGTGAACTCTGGGAGTTGGTGATGGACAGGGAGGCTTGGTGTGCTGCAATTCATGGGGTCGCAAAGAGTCGGAAAAGGCAATGGCACCCCACTCCAGTACTTTTGCATGGAAATTCCCATGGATGGAGAAGCCTGGTAGGCTCCAGTCCATGGGGTCGCTAAGAGTCTGGCACGACTGAGCGACTTCACTTTCACTTTTCACTTTCACGCATTGGAGAAGAAAATGGAAACCCACTCCAGTATTCTTGCCTGGAGAATTCCAGGGACAGTGGAGCCTAGTGGGCTGCCGTCTATGGGGTCGCACAGAGTTGGACACGACTGAAGCGACTTAGCAGCAGCAAAGAGTAGGACACGATTGAGTGACTGAACTGAACTGAACTGATTGACTTCACTTTCACTTTTTGCTTTTATGCATTGGAGAAGGAAATGGCAACCCACTCCACTTTTTGTACCTGGAGAATCCCAGGGACGGAGGAGCCTGGTGGGCCGCCCTCTATGGGGTCGCACAGAGTTGGACACGACTGAAATGACTTAGCAGCAGCAGCAGCAGCAGCAAAGCAACTTAGCACGTAGATTATATTATATAGAATACATGAACCATAAACTGTTCATTATGGAACATAGGTGAGCATATTACATTGAGATGTTCTGCAAAAGAATGAACTTATTCAATAGTTTTGTGATGGACAGTACTGCCCTTTTTATTATTGTAAATGCACAGAAGTATGGCCATACACTTGGAACCCCAGAGTTGAAATAAAAATTATTTTAAGCTGAAGACATTTGAAATTCAATAGATGAATAAAAATTCTTCTTAGAATTTCCTTCTTTGACTAAAAGTAGCAACTTCTGGGAAATGAGTGATTTTACAAGGAAAACAATATATTTGGGAATGCTCTGCTACAGACACCCGCGAGTCATATGCCCAATAAACTATTTGCCCTAAATATAATCCCAGAAATCCAATTCATGGATCTCAATGTCACTTTTCCCTTCCTAAGTGACGTTTTGAGGCATGGCAATTGGACTTTCTCCAAATTCTACCATCTCAAGGAGATAAATATATTTTGGTACTGATATGTATTGTTTTCACCTGGGTTGAAGCTTTTCCTTGCAGGAGAGTAATGGCTTTATCAGTAGGTAAATGGCTATTGGAAAAAATAATTCCTGTTTGGGGGATATTTTCTGGTTTGCTAGTGATTGAGGCACCCACTTTACTGCACAAATAATTAAATCCATTTGTGATATTTGACCAGTAATAAAGCATTCTCACTGCACTTATCATCCCCAATCTTTAGGAGTGGTAGAAAAGTCTAATGGTACTGTTGCTGCTGCTGCTAAGTCGCGTGAGTCATGTCTAACTCTGTGTGACCCCATACCAGGCTCCCGCATCCCTGGGATTCTCCAGGCAAGAGTACTGGAGTGGGTTGCCATTGACTTCTCTGCTAATGGTACCATCAAAACTCTATTGGTGAAATCAATTACATTAAAAAAAAACAACTGTAAAAACACAAACACATGGAGGCTAAAAATATGCTTCTAAATAACCAGTGGATCATTGAAGAAATCAAAAAGGAAATTAAAAATAAATACCTAGAAACAAATGACAATGAAAACATGATGACCCAAAACTATGGTATGCAACAAAAGCAGTTCTATTAGGGAAGTTTATAGAAATACAATCTCACCTCAAGAAACAAGAAAAATATTAAATAAACAACCTTACCTTACACCTAAAACAACTAGAGAAAGAACAAACAAAGCTCAAAGTTAGCTGAAGTTAAAAAAAAAATCATAAAGATCAGAGTAGAAATATATGAAATAGAAATGAAGCAAACAATGGCATAGATCAATGAAACTAAAAGCTGGTTCTTTGAGAAGATAAATAAAATTGATAAACAGACTCATCAAGAAAAAATGGGAGAGGACTCAAATCAATAAAATTAGAAATGAAAAAAGAGAAGTTACAACTGACACCAGAGAAACACAAAGGATCATAAAAGACTACTGCAAGCAACTATAAGCCAAAAAAAAAAAAAAAAAAGAACAACAACAACAACCTGGAAGAAATGGATAAATTTTTAGAAAGATATAACATTCCAATACTGATCCAGAAAGAAATGGAAAATATGAACAGATCAATCGCAAGCAATGAAATTATTAAAAATCTTCTAACAAAGAAAATTCCAGAATCAGGTGGCTTCACAGGCAAATTCTGCCAAATATTTTGAGAAGAGCTAATATCTATCCTCAAACTCTTCCAAAAAACTGCAGAGGAAGGAATATATCCAGGTTTATTCCACAAGGCAACAATCACTCTGATACCAAAACCAGACAAAGGTATCACAAAAAAAGAAAATTACAGGTCAGTATCACTGATGAACAAAGATGCTGAAATCCTTAACAAAATACTAGCAAACAGAACCCAATAACACATCAATAGGATCATACACCATGATCAAGTAGGATTTATTCCAGGGATGCAAGGATTTTTAATATATGCAAACCAATGTGATCTACCATATTAAAAAATTGAAGAATAAAAGCTGTATCAACTCTATAGATATAGAAAAAAGCTTTTGACAGAATTCAACACCCATTCATGACAAAAAAAAAAAAAAATAGTGGGCATAGAAGGAACCTACCTCAACATAATAAAGCCCATGTACAACAAACTCATAGAAAACATAATTCTCAATGATGAAAAAACAAAAGCATTGCCTCTAAGATCGGGAGGAAGACAAAGAGGTTTACTCTCTCCACTTTTATTCAACACAGTTTTGGAAGTTGTAGCCACATCAATCATAGAATAAAAAGAAAGAAAAGGAATCCAAATTGAAAAAGAAGTAGAACTGTCACTGCATGTGACCAGATGTATGGAAAATCTTAATATATAGAAAATCTTAGAAAATCCTAAGAATGACACCAGAAAACTACTAGAGCTCATCAATCAAGTTGATAAAGCTGCAGGATACAAAATTGATACACAGAAATCTCTTCCATTCCTATATAATAATAACAATATATCAGAAAGAGAAATTAGAGAAGCAATCACATTTACCACTGCAACAAAAAGAATAAAAATACTTAGGACCAACCTAGGTATTAGACCTAGGAAACAAAATACCTATACTGAGAAAATTATAAGATACTGATGAAAGAAATAAAAGATGACACAAACAGATGGAGAAATGTATCATGTTCTTGGATTGGAAGAATCAATATTGTGAAAATGAATCTACAGATTCAATGCAATCCATATCAAACTACCAAGGGCATTTTTTCACAGAATTAGAACAAAATAAATCTTTATAATTTCTATGGAAACACGAAAGACCCCAAATAGCAAAAGCAATCTTGGGAAAGAAAAACAGAGCTGAAGGAATCAGGCTTCCTGACTCCTTTTTAAGAATTTTCCACAGTTTGTGGTGATCCACACAGTCAAAGGCTTTGGCAGTGAATAAGCAGATATAGATGTTTTTCTGGAACTCTCTTCCTTTTTCAACAATCCAGTGGATGTTGGCAATTGATCTCTGGTTCCTCTGCCTTTTCTAAATACAGTTTGAACATCTGGAAGTTCATGGTTCATGTACTGTTGAAGCCTGGCTTGGAGAATTTTGAGCATTACGTTACTAGCCTGTGAGAGGAGTGCAATTGTGCAGTAGTTTGAGCAATCTTTGGCATTGCCTTTCTTTGGGTTTGGAATGAAAACTGATCTTTCCAGTCCTGTGGCCACTACTGAGTTTTCCAAATTTGCTGGCATATGAGTGTAGCATTTTCACAGAATCATCTTTTAGGATTTTAAATAGCTCAACTGGAATTCCATCACCTCCACTTGCTTTGTTCATAGTGATGCTTCCTAAGGCCCATTTGACTTCGCATTCCACGATGTCTGGCTCTAGGTGAGATATCATACAATCATGATTATCTGGGTCATGAAGATCTTCTTTGTATAGTTCTTCTGTATATTCTTGCCACCTTTTCTTAATATCTTCTGCTTCTAATATCTGTTAGGACCTAATATCTGTTAGGTCCATACCATTTCTGTATTGAGCCCTTTATTTATTGAGCCCATTTTTTCATGAAATATTCCCTTGATATATCTGATTTTCTTGAAGAGATCTCTAGTCTTTCCAATTCCATTGTTTTCCTCTATTTCTTTGTCTTGATCACTGAGGAAGGCTTTCTTGCTATTCTTTGGAACTCTGCATTCAAATGGGTATGTCTTTCCTTTTCTCCTTTGCTTTTCACCTCTCTTCTTTTCACAGCTATTTGTAAGCCCTCCTCAGACAGCCATTTTGTTTTCTTGCATTTCTATTTCTTGGGGATAGTCTTGATCCCTGTCTCCTAAAGCAATTATACTCTAATAAAAAATTAAATTAAAAATTGATTGATAAAACTCTCAAGAGGCTTTTCAAATTACATAGCCAAAAGCTTCTTGGTGCTTGTTTATCTTATTCTAGTCTTTTTGGTAAATATCAGTTGTCTCCTTTTGAAATAATTACTGGGCTGCCTATGCACTTTGATGAAGACATATATGAACCATCATTCAGTTCACTTCAGTCTCTCAGTCGTGTCTGACTTATTGTGACACCACAGACTGCAGCATGTCAGGCTTCCCTGCCCATCATCAACTATTACATTATTGCCAAGGACTTATCAAAGCACTGAAGGAAAATAAAAAATTTAGTAACTAACTCATTTCACATCAAGCTCTCAGGAGAGATGAAGTCCTTAAGGACCATGGGTTATGGCCCGGAGATTTTGTCTATTTCAAAAGACATAGACAAAATATTCTTTACAACCACAGCAGAGAAACAGCTCCAAAAAGGATGAAGAGCCTGGGCAAAAGCAGAATTGTGGATCAGTTGTGCATGTGTCTGGTGATGGAAGTAACGTCCAATGTTGTAAAGAACAATATTGCATAGGAGCCTGGAATGTCAGGTCCATGAATCAAGACAAATTGGGCATGGGGATAGCAAGAGTGAACATTGAGATTTTAGGAATCAGTGAAGTAAAACAGGCAGGAATGGGTGAATTTAATTCAGATGCCCATTACATCTTCTAAGAATTCCTTAGAAGAAATGGAGTAGCCATCATAGTCAACAAAAGAGTCTGAAATGCAGTTCTTAGGTGCAATCTCAAAAAACGACAGAATGATCTCAGTTCATTTCTATGTAAAACCATTCAGTATCACAGTAGTCCAAGTCTATGTCCCAACCTTTAATGCTGAAGAAGCTGAAGTTGAATGATTCTATGAAGATCTAGAAGACCTCCAAGAACTAACACCAAAAAAAGATGTCCTTTTCATCATAGGGGACTGGAATGCAAAAGTGGGAAGTCAAGAAATATTGGGAATAGCAGGCAAGTTTGGCCTTAGAGAATTAAATGAAGCACGACAAACACTAACAGAATTTTGCCAAGAGAACACACTGGTCATAGCAAACACTCTCTTTCAACAATACAAGACACAAGTCTACACATGGACATCATCAGATGGTCAATATCAAAATCAGATATATAATGTTCTTTGCACCTGAAGATGGAGAAGCTCTATATAGTCACCAAAACAAGACCGGGAGCTGACTGTGGATCAGATCATCATTTCCTTATTGCAAAATTCAGGCTTAAATTGAAGAAAGAAGGGAAAATCACTAGGCTGTTCAGGCACAACTTAAATAAAATCCCTTATGATTATACAGTGAAGGTAAGTAATAGATTCAAAGGATTAGATCTGATAGATAGAGTGACTGAAGAACTATGGATGGAGATTTGTAATATTGTATAGGAGGTGGTGACTAAAATCATCCACAAAAAAAAGTAATTCAAGAAGGTAAAGTGGTTGTCTGAGGAGCCCTTACAAATAGCTTAGAAAAGAAGAGAAGCAAAAGGCAAAGGAGAAATGGAAAGAAAGATATACCCAACTGATTGCAGAGTTCCAGGAATAGAAAGGACAGATATGGGAGCCTTCTTAAGTGAGCAATGGAAAGAAACAGAGGAAAACAATAGAATGGGGGAGAGTAGATATCTCTTGAAGAAAATTGGAGATACCAAGGGAACATTTCATGCAAAAATGGGCATAATAAAGGACAGAAACGTCAGGGACCTAAAAGAAGATGTGCAAGGATACACAGAACTATGCAAAAAATGTCTTAATGATCCAGATAACCATGATGGTGTGGTCAGACCTCCTGGGGTGTGAACTCAAGAGTGGGCCTTAGGAAGTATAACTATGAACTAGTGGAGGTGATGGAATACCAGCTGAGCTTTTTCAAACCTTAAAAGATGTGATGTTAAAGTCCTGTACTCATTATGCCAGCAAATTTGTAAAACTCAGCAGTGCCCACAGTGCTAGAAAAGGTCAGTTTTCATTCCAATCCCAAAGAAAAGCAATACCAAGGAATGATGAAATTACCATCCAATTGCACTCATTTCACATGCCAGCAAGACTATGCTCAAAATCCTTCAAGCTAGGCTTCAGCATACATGAACCAAGAACCTCCAGATGTAAAATCTGGGTTTAGAAAAGGAAGAGGAACCAGAGATCAAATTCCCAACATCTGCTGGATCATAGGAAAAGCAGAGGAATTCCAGAAAAACATCTACGCCTGTTGCATTGAATATGATAAAGCCATTAACTGTGTTAATCACAACAAACTCTGGGAAATTATTTAAGAAATGGAATATCAGACCACCTTACCTGTCTCCTGAGAAATCTGTATGCAGAACATGAAGCAACAGTTAGAAACAATCTTAGAACAATGGACTGGTTCCTTATTGGGAAAGGAGTACAGCAAGGCTATATATCATCACCCTGATTACTTAACTTATATGTACGATACATCATGCAAAATGCTGGGCTGGATAACTCACAAGCTAGAATCAAGATTGTCAGAGAAATACCATCAACCTCCGATATGCAGATGATGCCACTTTAATATCAGAAAGCAAAGAGGACTTAAATAATCTCTTGAAGGTGAAAGGGGAGGGCAAAAAAGCTGACTTAAAACTCAACATTAAAAAAAACAAAGATCATGGCATCCAGTCCCATTACTTCATGGGAAACAGATGAGGAAAAGGTGGAAATAGTGACAAATTTTATTTTCTTGGGCTCCAAAATCGCTGTGGATGGTGACTGTAGCCATGAAATTAAAGATGCTTGCTCCTTGGAAGAAAAGCTATGTCAAAACTAGACAATGTATTTAAAAGCAGAGACATCACTTTGCTGGCAATGGTCTGTATAGTCAAAGCTGTGGCCTTTCTGGTAATCATGTATGGATGTGAGAATGGGACCATAAAGAAGGCTGAGCATGAGGAATTGATGCTTTTGAACTGTGGTGCTGGAGAAGACTCTTGAGAGTCCCTTGGACAGCAAGGAGATCAAACCAGTCAATCCTAAAGGAAATCGACCCTGAATATTCATTGGAAGGACTGATGCTGAAACTGAAGCTCTGGTACTTTGGCCACCTGATGCGATGAGTCCACTCACTGGAAAAGACCTTGATGCTGGGAAAGATTGCGGGCAGGAGGAGAAGGGGACAACAGAGGATGAGATGGTTTTATGACATCACTGACTCAATAGACTTGAGTTTGAGAAAACTCCAGGAGACAGTGAAGGACAGGGAAGCCTGGCGTGCTGCATTTCATGGGGTCACAGAGCCAGACATGACTTAGTTACTGAACAAGAACAACAGCCATATTGGAAAGGGCTATATCAGGTCTTATTTACAAATCTCTGGGCTTCAAAACTTAAAGGACTAAGCTCTTGGTTTCACATTTATCACCTGAAAAAGGTCTCCTCTTCTGAAGGGACTCAGTTCAGTTCAATTGCCTAGTCGTGTCCGACTCTTTGTGACCCCATGGACTGCAGCATGCCAGGCTTCCCTGTTCATCACTGACTCCCGGAGCTTGCTCAAACTCATATCCATCAAGTTGGTGATGCCACCCAACCATCTCAACATCTGTTTTCCCCTTCTCCTCCTGCCTTCAATCTTTCCCAGCATCAGGGTTTTTTCAAATGAGATAGTTCTTCATATTAGGTGGCCAAAGTTCTGCAGTTTCAGTTTCAGCATCAGCCCTTCCAATGAATATTCAGGGTTGATTTCCTTTAGGATTGACTGGTTGGATCTCCTTGCAGTCCAAGGGACTCTCAAGAGAGAGTAGACTACAAGCCCTATCTCTGACATTTGGCTTCAACTAACTAAAACCTGCACTACCAGAACTGAACAAAAAGAAAACTAAAAGAAGTAGACAGCTGACTCAGGATTAAGGACCAGTTCTATATTCCAATTACTTTGATAACTGCTCACACTTCTGCTAATGAACCAAATATATTTTTTTCTTGGGCTTAATCATATGCAAAATGATTGATCAAAAATCAATCCAATTGCTGTGTATGTGACCAATTACCAATGTTCAGCACTTCTGATTACCCTGGTAGGTTTCACGTCTCCAGGGTGCAGACTGGCTAGCCGTTAGATATTTTATATCAGAAGAAAGAAATTCTAGTGCCGTGTGAGCCACCACCAGTATCATTAGAAAGGACCCTCTTAACTTGGCCAATTAATGACATATGTCCTGAACCTTGCCATAAATACTTGAATTTTACTCAATGTAACTCAATCCCAATCAGAGTATTGTGCTGCAGCTAAACCTAAAAACATAATAACCTAGCTCTGTGGTAGCATTATTCCCCAGTTGCAGGATGGATTTATTTGGCTGACTCTGGGAACTGGCCCCCCCCCAAATATGAAGATCTTTCTTTGCTGGGAGCAAACCAAACATACCAAAGAAAATCAACCCAAGAATACTTTGTAAATTAGTATGGCTAGCACCCAAAAACTGTCAACAGACTGTATCTTAGAGGATCAGTTATTGGTTTGGAACTGACTGGTTAAGATGACCAGGGACAAAATGGGTAGCTCCTAAAGGGACCCAGTGGATTTAAGCAAAAAATTATGTCCTTGGCTTTCCCAAGGTGGTTAGAAAAACACATGATTGGTTCTCTTTCAGATTCAAGGACACCTTGGAAACAATCTCTGCTAATCTGCCTTTAATGCGACCATGCTGGATTGGATCAGGTTTCTGATAGTATGATCATTTTGCCACATATTTCTTCCTTTACGTGGAATAGAAGATGTCATTATTCACATAAAGGTTTTAACAAAATTGACTGAGCAAGCTTAGAAGGACAGCAATCAACCCATTACCTTGCTCAGTTTGGAGATCTCCACGACAATAAAATCAGTCCTTCAGACTTGCATGGCCTTGTTATTCTAACTTCTTCCCAAGGAGAACCTGTGTCATAATACATATTGAATGCTGTGTTTTTAAACCTGATTAGTCTTCTAATGTAACTCATCTTATGATGCATGTGAAAAATCAATTTCCACTGTGAATAATCCTCTTCCCAGTTTAGAAGAAACACTGGGACAATGGTTTTCTTTAAGAGGATCTTGGCTTATTTTACTAATGACATTGTTACTCCTACTGGCGATTCTGTTGACAGTTTGTATAGCTTACAAAGTGATTATTTCTTATCCTTTGCACTCTATATCACCTACTTCTATTAAGATAAAGATATCTAAACAACTTGAAACTATTGATCACATCTATAGTTCTCTATAAAATAATAAACATGCACAATGCACAGGCAAATTAAAACTGGCATAAGTCCTACTAGACATTCTGGAATTGACTATTAGTCTCTAACAGACATCTTTCCAGTGCAACCCCTCTAAGGGAAAATAAAGAACGAGTATACTGAAACCAAACATTAAGAGACGTGATGGAAACAGGGTAGGTAAGCAACCCTGCTGGCATTAAGGGACCAAATACTCAATTACTTAAGCCTTCTACCAAAAAATGAATGATCAAAACAGAGAACTGATGAAATAAAATTATTTTAAAGGACAGGAAAAGTTTAAAAATAAAATTTTCTCTGAAATTTGTGCTACCACCCTCTCCCCTTTAGTATACATTGTGCATTTGCATTATGCATCATCTGGATCTCCTTAGAAGACACAAGATTACCTGCTAGACTGGGGTGGGAAAAAGAGCTATTTTATTTCTTCCTGGAGCCAGCAAAGTAACTCTTTAGGGGTTAAGATTCCTTCATTAGTCCTCTAAGGGGTCACAGTGACCATAAACTCGCCTGGCACATGCATATATGGACTACAGAAACTGTCAATGTTTCCTTGATATTAATATATTAAATCCTTTGTCTCGAAAGCTTCCATAACTGTGCTTTGACCTCTAACAGGCAGACCAGTTCCCAGAGCTTTTTAAAAGACTATCTACTAGATTATAACCCTCAGATTGGCTCAGATAAAATTCTCTATTTCTTTCTTAGATTAGCTATTAATTTTTTTCATCAATGTGAAACTATGTAAATCCATTCTCTAGGGGAGTTTTATGACCCAAACTTTGACAGACCACTCATATCAGTATAGAAAAAGATTATTACAAATTTTCTTTTCTACCATCTGTTCTAAAAACACTTTCATCTTTCTTGAGGATATATATGTGTTCTTCCCATCAAAGCCTTTTCTGGCCAGTCCCTTCCTCCACTAAGTCAGCTAAGTAAGTTTTTAACTTTAACCACCTACTTCTTTTGTTGTCTCTCATAAGCACACAAAATAAACCTTTATCTTCTACTAATCTGTCTTTTGTTAGCTTAATCTTCAGGTGCTGGAACTGAATCTAAGAGAGAAAAAAATTTCCCTCCCCTACAGAGGGCCCCTGAAACTCACATTATAGTGGTTATGGGTATAGTTTTATTATAATATATCTAGAAACTTCTCATGAGTGAAGTCGCTCAGTCGTGTCTGACTCTTTGCGACCCTGTTGACTGTAGTCCACCAGGCTCCTCCGTCCATGGGATTCTCCAGGCAAGAATAGTGGAGTGGGTTGCCATTTCTTTCCCCAGGGGATCTTTCCGACCCAGGGATCGAACCCAGATCTCCTGCATTGTAGGCAGATGCTCTAACCTCTGAGCCACCAGGGAAGCCCAGAAACTTCTCATGTGAAAAGAAGTAATACAACTAATAATGCACATTTTACACTGTTATTGTGAGGATTAAAAAAATTTAAAGTGCTTAGAATGGTGACTGACAAGTAGCAACCACTGCATAATTTTAAAGTTCTTATGTCAAAAATTATATACATCACATGAGACTTCCCTGATTGTCCAGCAGCTAAGACCCCATGTTCCCAGTGCAGAGAACCTGGATTCCATCCCTGGTCAGGGAACTAGATCCCATATGCCACAATTAAGAGTTTGCATGCCACATCTAAGACTCAAGGCAGCCAAATAAATAAATATTTTAAAAAATTATATAAATTATTAAATATTTTTAATCAAATGACAAAAGTTGACATATAATTTGGTAGCTGTGATTCTGAAAGCAAAACTTGTCTGCCCAAAATTATATAAACCATACCCAGAATGGGACCATGCAGATTAGATACCCATGGGATGAATAATCCCAACATTTTTTTGAAATGGCAGTTACTAAACTTGTTTCAGATTAATCTCCAGAAGTAATTAACAGGAGCAAGATGAGTAAATAATTTAAACATTTTTGTACCTATAAATGGAAAGTAAATTTAAATAATATTTTAGGTCCTTTCCAAATTCATAGTCTATAATTTAAAATATATATATTTTTTAATGCAATAGACTTCTAAGTATCTTTTCAGTGTGATTTTAAATGCAGAGCAAAAACAAGTGTGTAGCTTTTTCATAATATATCAGTTTTTTTATTTTTTAAAATAAAGATATAAGATCACATTTAATTAGAAAACAATTAGTTTCTTATGCCCAACACTAGGCATTTATGAATAATTTTCAAAGGATATTATTAACTCTTCTTCTTGTGCTTGAGACAGTGGATATACATTGTAAAAGCAATTTAAAATGACTATAAACATTAAAAGGATATGTTCAGTTCAGTTCAGTCGCTCAGTCATGTCCGACTCTCTGCGACCCAGAGGACTGCAGCATGCCAGGCCTCCCTGTCCAACACCAACTCCCAGAGTTTACTCAAACTCATGTCCATTGAGTCAGTAAAGCCATCCAACCATCTCATACTCTGTCTTTCCCTTCTCCTGCCTTCAGTCTTTCCCAGCATCAGGGTCTTTTTAAATGGGTGGACTCTGCATCATGTGGCCAAAGTACTGGAGCTTCAGTTTCAGCATCAGTCCTTCCACTGAATATTCAGGATTGATTGCCTTTGAGATGGACTGGTTGGATATCCTCACAGTCCAAGGGACTCTCAAGAGTCTTCTCCAACACCACAGTTTGAAAGCATCAATTCTTCGGCATTCAGCTTTCTTTATAGTCCAACACTCACATCCATACATGACTACTGGAAAAACCATAGCCTTGACTAGATGGACTTTTGTTGGCAAAGTAATGTCTCTGCTTTTGACTATGTTGTCTAGTTTGGTCATAACTTTTCTTCCAAGGAGTAAGTGTCTTTTAATTTCATCACTGCAATCTCCATCTGCAGTGATTTTGGAGGCCAAAAAAATAAAGTCTGACACTGTTTCCACTGTTGCCCCATCTATTTGCCATGAAGTGATGGGACCAGACGCCATGATCTTAGTTTTCTGAATGTTGAGCTTTAAGCCAACTTTTTCACTCTCCTCTTTCACTTTCATCAAGAGGCTTTTGAGTTCCTCTTCACTTTCTTCCATAAGGGTGGTGTCATCCGCATATCTGAGGTTATTGATATTTCTCCTGGCAATCTATATTCCAGCTTGTGCTTCTTCCAGCCCAGTGTTTCTCATGATGTACTCTGTATGTAAGTTAAATAAGCAGAGTGACAATATATATCCTTGACATACTCCTTTTTCTATTTGGAAGCAGTCTGCTTTTCCCTGTCCAGTTCTAACTTTTGCTTCCTGACCTGCATACAGATTTCTCAAGAGGCAGGTCAGGTGGTCTGGTATTCTCATCTCTTTCAGAATTTTCCACAATATGTTAGCTTTTCCCAAAGTAGATCATCAATATGGGAAGTAATGCTTGATGATTAAATAAGGACAATAGGACAAATTTTTAGTGATTCCATTACTAGGCAGCAAAATAAGTTTTGTTGTAAAGGTTTTCTGCCTTTAACTTGCTGAAGAGTAGCTAGACAGCCATTATTACAAAGCTTTTTTCCACCACAAACAAAGACATCACCTATCTAGGATGAATACTGTCATTTGCTTTTGTCATTTAAGCAGTGCTTGGCAGAGAATTTAATATAAAATTTGTATTAAAATGCTATTGTGATTTAATTTCAAAGGCAATACTGGAACTTCATGGAAAGGAGAAAAAAGAATCCTAACCCTCCTTAGGGGCAGTCCAGATACATTATCCTCTCTCATAGTTCATTTTTCCTTTTCCATGCCTTCCTCATTTACATACTTTCCCACTGGGAGGGAAGAACATGGAAATATTACTTTATTAATCTATGGTCAAATAGAATTGCTACTGTTGCATTAACTTATCTTCATCTTGTCAAATGTCATCATTTTTTAAAGTTCTCCAAAAGATTGCAGTTTTCTACAACTTGCCCAAAGACTTTTATTTAGAAACACATTTGCTTGTTTTTCATTTATTATTTACTTACTTATGTATTTATTTCTAGCCATTCTGAAAATTAGATTACACTGTTATTTCAGTAACATCTTACTATATTTAATATAAAAACATAAATAAAATATATAACTAGTTTCTCAATAATTATTAAAAGCTTTTTAAAAATATCAATGTAAAACCAATGAATAGAATAATAAGGGACATTATTTCATCCTGGCTTAGAAATTCATGTTGAGTCCTTTATGACAATTTTTTTTCTCTTCTTTTTTTTTAATTTTTTAAAATTTTTTATTTATATTAATTGGAGGCTAATTACTTTACAATATTGTATTGGTTTTGCCATACATCAACATGAATCTGCCACGGGTGTACAAGTGTTCCCCATCCTGAACCCCCCTCCCACCTCCCTCCCCATACCATCCCTCTGGGTCATCCCAGTGCACCAGCCCCAAGCATCCTGTATCCTGCATTGAACCTGAACTGGTGATTCGTTTCTTATATGATATTATACATGTTTCAATGCCATTCTCCCAAATCATCCCACCCTCTCCCTCTTCCACCGAGTCCAAAAGACTGTTATATACATCTGTGTCTCTTTTGCTCTCTCGCATACAGGGTTATCGTTACCATCTTTCTAAATTCCATACATATGCGTTAGTATACTGTATTGGTGTTTTTCTTTCTGGCTTACTTCACTCTGTATAATAGGCTCCAGTTTCATCCACCTCATTAGAACAGATTCAAATGTATTCTTTTTAATGGCTGAGTATTATTCCATTGTGTATATGTACCACAGCTTTCTTATCCATTCCTCTGCTGATGGACATCTAGGTTGCTTCCATGTCCTGGCTATTATAAACAGTGCTGCGATGAACACTGGGGTACACGTGTCTCTTTCAATTCTGGTTTCCTCAGTGTGTATGCCCAGCAGTGGGATTGCTGAGTCATAAGGCAGTTCTTTTTCCAGTTTTTTAAGGAATCTCCACACTGTTCTCCATAGTGGCTGTATTAGTTTGCATTCCCACCAACAGTCTAAGAGGGTTCCCTTTTCTCCACATCCTCTCCAGCATTTATTGCTTGTAGACTTTTGGATAGCAGTCATTCTGACTGGCGTGCGATGGTACCTCATTGTGGTTTTAATTTGCATTTCTCTGATAATGAGTGATGTTGAGCATCTTTTCATGTGTTTGTTAGCCATCTGTATGTCTTCTTTGGAGAAATGTCTATTTAGTTCTTTGGCCCATTTTTTGATTGGGTCATTTATTTTTCTGGAGTTGAGCTGTAGGAGTTGCTTGTATATTTTTGAGATTAGTTGTTTGTCAGTTTTCTCCCATTCTGAAGGCTGTCTTTTCACTTTGCTTATAGTTTCCTTTGTTGTGCAGAAGCTTTTAATTTTAATTAGGTCCTGTTTGTTTATTTTTGCTTTTATTTCCAGTATTCTGGGAGGTGGGTCATATAGGATCCTGCTGTGATTTATGTCAGAGAGTGTTTTGCCTATGTTCTCCTCTAGTTTTATAGTTTCTGGTCTTACATTTAGATCTTTAATACATTTTGAGTTTATTTTTGTGTATAGTGTTAGAAAGTTTTCTAGTTGCATTCTTTTACAAGTGGTTGACCAGTTTTCCCAGCACCACGTGTTAAAGAGATTATCTTTTCTCCATTGTATATTCTTGCCTCTTTTGTCAAAGATAAGGTGTCCATAGGTGCATGAATTTATCTCTGGGCTTTCTATTTTGTTCCAGTGATCTATATTTCTGTCTTTGTGCCAGTACCATACTGTCTTGATGACTGTGGCTTTGTAGTAGAGCCTGAAGTCAGGTAGGTTGATTCCTCCAGTTCCATTCTTCTTTCTCAAGATTGCTTTGGCTATTCGAGTTTTTGTTTTGTTTTGTTTTTGTTTTTGTATTTCCATACAAATTGTGAAATTATTTGTTCTAGATCTGTGAAAAATACTGTTGGTAGCTTGATAGGGATTGCATTGAATTTATAGATTGCTTTGGGTAGTATACTCATTTTCACTCTATTGATTCTTCTCATCCATGAACATGGTATATTTCTCCATCTATTAGTGTCCACTTTGATTTCTTTCACCAGTGTTTTATAGTTTTCTATATATAGGTCTTTAGTTTCTTTAGGTAGATATATTCCTAAGTATTTTATTCTTTTTATTGCAATGGTGAATGGAATTGTTTCCTTAATTTCGCTTTCTGTTTCCTAATTATTATTGTATGGGAATGCAAGGGATTTCTGTGTGTTGATTTTATATCCTACAACTTTACTATATTCATTGATTAGCTCTAGTAATTTTCTGGTGGAGTCTTTGGGATTTTCTATGTAGAGGATCATGTCATCTGCAAACAGAGAGTTTTACTTCTTCTTTTCCAATTTAGATTTCTTTTATTTATTTTTCTGCTGTGATTGCTGTGGCCAAAACTTCCAAAACTAAGTTGAATAGTAGTGGTGAAAGTGGGCATCCTTGTCTTGTTCCTGACTTTAGCGGAAATGCTTTCAATTTTTCACCATTGAGGATAATGTTTGCGGTGGGTTTGTCATATATAGCTTTTATTATGTTGAGGTATGTTTCTTCTATTCCTGCTTTCTGGAGAGTTTTTATCATAAATGGATGTTGAATCTTCTCAAAGGCTTTATCTGAATCTATTGAGATAATCATATGGCTTTTATTTTTCAATTTGTTGATGTGGTGTATTACATTGATTGATTTGTGGATATTGAAGAATCCTTGCATCCCTGGGATAAAGCCCACTTGGTCATTGTGTATGATCTTTTTAATGTGTTGTTGGATTCTCATTGCTAGAATTTTGCTAAGGATTTTTGCATCTATGTTCATCAGTGATATTGGCCTGTAGTTTTCTTTTTTTGTGGCATCTTTGTCAGATTTTGGTATTAGGGTGATGGTGGCCTCATAGAATGAGTTTGGAAGTTTACCTTCCTCTGCAATTTTCTGGAAGAGTTTGAGTAGGATAGGTGTTAGCTCTTCTCTACATTTTTGGTAGAATTCAGCTGTGAAGCCATCTGGACCTGGGCTTTTGTTTGCTGGAAAATTTCTGATTACAGTTTCAATTTCCGTGCTTGTGATGGGTCTGTTAAGATTTTCTATTTCTTCCTGGTTCAGTTTTGGAAAGTTGTACTTTTCTAAGAATTTGTCCATTTCTTCCACGTTGTCCATTTTATTGGCATATAATTGCTGATAGTAGTCTCTTATGATCCTTTGTATTTCTGTGTTGTCTGTTGTGATCTCTGAATTTTCATTTCTAATTTTATTGATTTGATTTTTCTCCCTTTGTTTCTTGATGAGTCTGGCTAATGGTTTGTCAATTTTATTTATCCTTTCAAAGAACCAGCTTTTGGCTTTGTTGATTTTGCTATGGTCTTCTTTGTTTCTTTTGCATTTATTTCTGCCCTAATTTTTAAGATTTCTTTCCTTCTACTAACCCTGGGTTCTTCATTTCTTCCTTTCCTAGTTGCTTTAGGTGTAGGGTTAGGTTATTTATTTGAATTTTTTCCTGTTTTTTGAGGTATGCCTGTATTGCTATGAACTTTCCCCTTAGTACTGCTTTTACAGTGTCCCACAGGTTTTGGGTTGTTGTGTTTTCATTTTCATTCATTTCTATGCATATTTTGATTTCTTTTTTGATTTTTTCTGTGATCTGTTGATTATCCAGCAGCATGTTGTTCAGCCTCCATGTTTTGGAATTTTTAACAGTTTTTCTCCTGTAATTGAGATCTAATCTTACTGCATTGTGGTCAGAAAACATGCTTGGAATGATTTCAATTTTTTTGAATTTACCAAAGCTAGATTTATGGCCCAGGATGTGATCCATCCTGGAGAAGGTTGAAAAAGATGAAATTTATTATTTTGGGGTTAAATGTCCTATAGATATCAATTAGGTCTAACTGGTCTATTGTATCATTTAAAGTTTGTGTTTCCTTGTTAATTTTCTGTTTAGTTGATCTATCCATAGGTGTGAGTGGGATATTAAAGTCTCCCACTATTATTGTGTTATTGTTAGTTTCCTCTTTCATACTTGTTCACATTTGTCTTACACATTGCGGTGCTCCTATGTTGGGTGCATATATATTTATAATTGTTATATCTTCTTCTTGGATTGATCCTTTGATCATTATGTAGTATCCTTCTTTGTCTCTTTTCACAGCTTTTGTTTTAAAGTCTATTATATCTGATATGAGTATTGTTACTCCTGCTTTCTTTTGGTCACTATTTGCATGAAATACTTTTTCCAGCCCTTCACTTTCAGTCTGTATACGTCCCCTGTTTTGAGGTGGGTCTCTTGTAGACAACATATATAGGGGTCTTGTATTTGTATCCACTCAGCCAGTCATTGTCTTTTGGTTGGGGTATTTAACCCATTTTTTTTTAAGGTAATTATTGATAAGTATGATCCCGTTGCCATTTACTTTATTGTTTTGGGTTCGAGTTTATACACCCTTTTTGTGTTTCCTGTCTAGAGAATATCCTTTAGCATTTGTTGGAGAGCTGGTTTGGTGGTGCTGAATTCTCTCAGCTTTTGCTTGTCTGTATAGCTATTGATTTCTCCTTCATATTTGAATGAGATCCTTGCTGGGTAGAGTAATCTGGGCTGTAGGTTATTTTCTTTCATCACTTTAAGTATGTCTTGCCATTCCCTCCTGGCCTGAAGAGTTTCTATTGAAAGATCAGCTGTTATCCTTATGGGAATCCCCTTGTGTGTTATTTGTTGTTTTTCCCTTGCTGCTTTTAATATTTATTCTTTGTGTTTGATCTTTGTTAATTTGATTAATATGTATCTTGGGGTGTTTTGCCTTGGGTTTATCCTGTTTGGGACTCTCTGGGTTTCCTGGACTTGGGTGACTATTTCCGTCCCCATTTTGGGGAAGTTTTCAACTATTATGTCCTCAAGTATTTTCTCATGGTCTTTCTTTTTGTCTTCTTCTTCTGGGACTCCTATGATTCATATTATCCTGGAGGTCTCTGAGATTGTCCTCATTTCTTTTAATTCATTTTTCTTTTTTCCTCCAGGACAATATTAAACGCTACAACATCCTCTCTGATTCATTTATTTCTACCATTCTATCTTCTACTTCATAATCCTATCTTCTCTCTCCATTATTCTACTATTTGTTGCCTCCAGGGTGTTTTTGATCTCATTTATTCCATTATTCATTATATATTGACTCTTTTTTATTTCTTCTAGGTCCTTGTTAAACCTTTCTTGCATCTTCTCAATCTTTGTCTCCAGGCTATTTATCTGTGATTCCATTTTGATTTCAAGATTTTGGATCATTTTCACTATCATTTTTCGGAATTCTTTATCAGGTAGATTCCCTATCTCTTCCTCTTGTGTTTGGTTTGGTGGGCATTTATCCTAAAGGGATAGGATAAATGCCCACCAAACCAAACAAAATACCTGCTGGGTATTCCTCTGTCTCTTCATCTTGTTTATTTTGCTGAGTTTGGGGTGGCCTTTCTGTATTCTGGCAGTTTGTGGAGTTCTCTTTATTGTGGAGCTTCCTCACTGTGGGTGGGGTTGTATGGGTGGCTTGTCAAGGTTTCTTGGTTAGGAAAGCTTGCGTTGGTGTTCTGGTGGGTGGAGCTGTATTTCTTCTCTCTGGAGTGCAATGAAGTGTCCAGTAATGAGTTATGAGATGTCAGTGGTTTTGGAGTGACTTTGGGCAGCCTGTATATTGAAGCTCAGGGCTGTGTTCCTGTGTTGCTGGAAATTTGCATGGCATGTCTTGCTCTGGAACTTGTTGGCCCTTGGATGGTGCTTGGTTTCAGTGTAGGTATGGAGGCATTTGATGAGCTCCTGTCGATTAATGTTCCCTGGAGTCAGGAGTTCTCTGGTGTTCTCAGGATTTGGACTTAAGCCTCCTGCTTCTGGTTTTCAGTCTTATTTTTACAGTAGTCTCAAGACTTCTCCTTCTATACTGCACCATTGATAAAACATCTAGGTTAAAGATGAAAAGTTTCTGCACAGTGAGGGACACCCAGGGAGGTTCACAGAGTTACATGGAAAAGACAAGAGGGAGGAGGGAGTTAGCGGTGACCCAAATGGGATGAGGTGGAATCAAAAGAGGAGACAGCAAACTAGCCAGTAATCACTTCCTTATGTGCACTCCACAGTCTGGACCGCTCAGAGATGTTCATGGAGTTATACAGAGAAGAGAAGAGGGAGGAAGAGACAAAAGTGGCCAGGAGGATAAAAGGGGGGAATCAAAAGGAGAGAGACAGATCCAGCCAGTAATCAGTTCCCTAAGTGTTCTCCACCATCTGGAACACACAAAGAGATTCACAGAGTTGGGTAGAGAAGAGAAGGGGGAGGGACGAGACAGAGGCGACCTGGTGGAGAAAAAGGAGAGTCCAAAGAAGGAGAGAACAGTCAAGCCAGTAATCACGCTCCCAAGTAAAAATGGGTACTGAAGATTGGGTTCTTAAAGGTACAAAATTGATAACAAATACCAAAAAGCAAAGGTTAAAAATCTAGAATAGAGGTTGGATTTTCAAAAATACAATATTAAAGAAAAGAAGAAAAAAAACCAAAATCACAAAAATTAAAATATATATATGAAGTTTGCTTTAAAAAAATAGGGTCTTTTTTTGCAAACTAATAGTAGGTTATAAAAATGAAAATTAAAGGAGTAATAGAGGACTTAAAATTTTTAAAAACAGTAAAAAAAAAAGAATGATTGTAAAAAATAATAAAAATATATATAGGACTTTCTCTGGTATTGTTGTGGGCAGTGTGGGGTCAGTTCATTTTCAGATAGTTCCTTGGTCAGGTTTATATTTCTCAAGATCTATAGGCCCCTTGCTATGTAGTCGGTACTAACTACAGGGTTTTAATCTATTGCACCTGTCACTTCCAAGGCAGTTGCCTCTGTTTTAGCTTCTTCTGTTTGCTGGTCTCTTCAGTGTCTGATTTCCCACCCTAACACGAGAGGGGCGGTGGTGGACACATTTTTAGGCTCACTTGTTCAGTCATGCTGTGGGGAGGGAGGGACGCTGCAAACAACACTGGCATGTGCTTACAGTGTCTCAGCCACATTGGACCTGCCCCTGCTCATGGCATATGTGCCCTCCCTGCCCACCCTGCTCAGGCTCTGGGTTTCTCTGCTGGGAACCGTCTGAGGCTGGCCCTGGGCTGCATGCACCTCCCAGGTCTAAGCTCCTCAGGTTCAGGCACTCAGGTAGTCCTCAGAGGCACAGATTCCATTGGGCCTGCGTTTTGTGCCCTTCCCAGGTCTGGAGCAGCTCAGGTGATGTGGTGTTTGGCGAGTGTGGTGGCTGAGACTTATCGGCTCCCCCATCCCTGCCGCTCAGTTTTCTGGGTGTACAAACGATGCACCTTCTCAGGTGGATGTTGACCATCCAGAGCCCCAAGAAGCCTTAGTTAGCAAAGAAGTCTGCTTGCAGTTTGGTAGATAATGTCTCTCTGGGGCTGCAATTGCCCCCTTCTGGCTCTGGCTGCCTGTCACCAGAGGAAGATGGTCTGCAGCCGGCTATCTCTGTTCAGTCCTTTGTTCTGTGCACAGGCCTGGCAGTGTCTTAGGTTAGGGCTTTTCACGTGGTAGCTATCCTACAGTCTGGTTTGCTAGCCCAAGTTAGTTTGCTCAGATTGCCCTCGGGGCATTCAGGCTGGTCCTTACTCTAAGCAATGCAGCTCTAGCCTCCCTGCCCAGCCCCCGCTTGCTAGTGGCGGGTGCAGGCGTCTGTGCTGCTTCTCCGCTGGGGGAGTTATCGTTGGGCTTGTAATCTGTGGGTTTTAATTATTTATTTATTTTTCCTCCCTGTTATGTTGCCCTCTGTGCTTCCAAGGCTTACCACAGACTCGGCAGTGAGAGTGTTTCCTGGTGTTTATGAATTTGTGGGGGAGAAAGTGGTCTCCTTGTCCTGTTCCTCTGCCATCTTAGGACCACCCCTCCTTTATGACAATTTTATATAAAAGATCATTAAAAACTTTCTGATACAGTGCATCTGAAAATAATGGATACATTTAATAAACTTTTAAATGAATTATATGAATTTAAAAAAATTTAAATGAATAACTAGATAGAAAAGTAAGAAAAACTTTCAGAGTCCATACAATATAGGACATTACAAGACAAGATAGTTATCAAATATTGGAGCAGGAACATGCCTCTGGTTCAGCTGTCAGTCTCTAATGGTCTACTACTTGGAAACAGAAGGCAAAGTCTAGGATTTATGCAGAATGGGACACCTGACTAGAGAATACACATAAACTCAGAATTAAGAAATATATACTTCTCTTACAGAAGATTATGTTGAAACTCTTATTCATCTAAGAATTATTAATAAGTATACATTACACACACAATTCTACAAACAAATCTACCCTCACATAAATTTAAGGACAACCTTTACACAACCCCTGGGTTTCCCTGGTGGCTCAGATGGTACAGAATCTGCCTGTAATGTAGGAGACCCAGGTTTGATCCCTGGGTCATGAAGAGCCCCTGGAGAAGGGAATGGCTACCCACTCCAGTATTCTTGCCTGGAGAATCCTATGGACAGAGGAGTCTCTTGGGTTATTATGTTTGAAACAACTTCTCAATGGTTATATAATTTAAGTGTACCTGTTTGGTCATCACCCAGAAACTTATAAAAACAGAAATAAAAACATATTTATATAAAAAATGTATTTTTAAAAATTCAGTGATTTTTACTAGATTCTAAAACAAATCACTGAAAAATAAGAAAACAAGATACCATGAATGACCATAGAGAAATAAAGAAGAATTAGACTCACATAAGTAGAAAATGCTAAAATAACTCCAATACAGAAGCAGTGTATCTTAGGATCTCTGGAAAAGCAGGTCCAGTAAGTGGCATATACACATATTTCAGTACAGCCAATAGATACATACTGAAACTAGCTTCTCTGTATATAGATCTATGCAGGGTACCCTCAAGAACACAATTAAATATGGATCAACACATATATATGACAAAACTACTTGGGTCCAAAGAAACAGGCATCTGAATTGATTAAAGGTAATATGCTCAGCATTTCCATAAAGCTGATAATAGTGACTTTTCCCTCTAGCCAGATTGGATAAACTCCAAATTTATAGGACATTGGGTAGAAATCACAGAAAGTTCTATCCTTAGTATTGGAGAATAATTAATTTTATACTGAGTACTAATATTCCAGTCTGGCATAATAAATTTAAAAAATAAGACCCAACAGGATTAAACTTCTTCTAAGCAGCTCAATTATATTTTAGCACAAAGATCAAAAATGTTTATAAAAATACAAAAGTATCCAGCTTCCAAGAAAAAGACAAAACAAAAACCCAACAAAGTCAGGCACTGAACACAAAATTATCAGGCATACAAAAAAGCAGGAATATATTTTCCATATTGATAAAAAAAAATCAATCAAAGCATCTAGAATTGGCACAGATGTTAGAATTATCAAGTTAGAAGATTAAAGCTATTTTAAAATTGTATCCCAGATGGACCAAAAGCTACATCGAAAATATTTAAAAGTCTCAAAATTTCTAATAATGAAAACTCAATGTCTGTGATTAAAAAAAATAATAATAACTGGCCAGGATTAATGACATATTAGACAGTTCAGGAGAAAAATTTTGATGATACTGAAGACAAAAAAATAAAAGATATCCAAGATAAAACACATAAAGAAGCATTTAAAAAATAATAATCAGTCAATAAGCAGAGAGCTGCATGATAACTTTGAAACTGTAATATCTATATACTTTCAAATCTCAAAGAAGAGATGAGGGGGAAACTGAAAGAAAAACACTCATAAATTTGATAAAAACTATGAAACCAGAAAATCCAAAAGTCCCCAAGGAACCAAAACACAAATGAAGAAAGAATGTAACTATATCAAGGTACATTTAGTCAAACTACTTAAACCAGTGATAAAGAAAAATTCTGGAAAACAGCCAGAGAGAAAAGACACTTTACATACAGACAAATGGAGAAAGATAACAGGCTGGGATCTGGGACACTTTACTACAGTGCCTGCACCCAGAAAATAATAACTCCTCCAGCAACAAAATATGAAGAAACTAAAAACAACGGCATGTACATTATATTGTGGCAAATTATGAAAAAGATACAAAAAGATCAAAAACCAACCTGCCATTCTTGAGGAGCTGGGAGCAAAAGCAGGGCACTGAGCATGAACCCTGCACACAGCACCCCCAAGGGGGTGGGCAGACCCCATAAGCCACCCTTCTGCCCTGACGCATGCACCCATCCTAACCCTCACATCATATAAGGAATCAGCATGCCCTGCACCCGCAGGGAGAGAGCAAGGGAACCTATTACTTGTTTTCACTCCCTCATGCTGCAGCATGAGTTCCAATAAGGCCTTGCCTAAATTTATTGTCTAGCCTTTTATAAATTTCTATTGATTAAGAAGGGCAAAAACCTTGACAGATAAGAAAACCACGACTTATCCACAGATATATTAAAATGCTAAAAAGAATATCTTACAAAAATTTTATGTCAAAAAAACTGACAACAAAAACTGAAATAGATAAGCTTCTTGAAAGACAAAATCTACCAAAACTGATTTGAGAAATAGGACATTTGAATATCTTTCTACCAATTAAAGAAATTATTATGTAAAATAATGAATTTACATAAATTATTATGTAAAACCCTTTCCATTAAGAAAATGCCAGGCCTAGAAGGCTATGCTGATAAATTTTGTCAAATATTTTTTCAATTGACAAATCCACTCCAAATTTTATAGAAAATCGAAAATGCAAAAACATTTTCACACTGTTTCTACAAGGCCAGTAACAATCTGATATCAAAACAAGAAGATACATCACAAAAAAGTATAGACAATATTCTAGATCAACTTATAAGTAAAATCTTAAACATCATGATCTTCATTTTCTGAATGTTGAGTTTTAAGCCAACTTTTTCACTCTCCTCTTTCACCTTCATCAAAGGCTTTTTAGTTCCTCTTCACTGTCTCCCATAGGGTGGTGTCATCTGCATATCTGAGGTTATTGACATTTCTTGCGGCAATCTTGATTCCAGCTTGTGCTTCTTCCAGCCCAGCGTTTCTTATGATGTACTCTGCATATAAGTTAAAGAAGCAGGGTGACAATATACAGCCTTCACGTTAGTAAATATTATTTCAGACTATTTTAAAATTATAATACATCAAGAGCAAATTGAGTTTAGCCCAACAGTGCAAGAGTCATTTAACATTAGACAATTACAGTGTAATTTGCTGTATAAAGATCTAAAAAGAGAAAAACGGTCTACTTATCTCAATATACACACATAAGCAGTCCATATCCTCCAACATTCATTCCTTATAAAAACTCAGCAAATTAAATTTAGAAGAGCACTGACTCAGCCTAATAAATGTCATCTCTGAAAGGTCTGTAGGTAAAAATATATTAAGGATGAGTAACAGAATATTTTCTAACATAAGGATCAAGACAAGGATGTTCCCTCCCAGCATTTCTATTCAGCACTTCTATTAGAGGTTTGGTGTGTAGGCAACAAACTTGCCTAACCACAGATTCCAAAAATGTTATGCTATTTTCCCCTAAAATTTGTAGTTTTATGGTTCATATTTAATTCCATGATCTATTTTGAGTTAACTTTTTATAAGATGTGAGGTTAGGTTATACTACTTATAGTCTTCTCATCACTGTATATGAGAGTGCATAACTTTAAAATCAGTTGAGAGAGGTAATATGTTAAAGTGAAAAATCATTACATTAAAAAATTAGGCAAGGCAAGGGGAGATATTGAAAGAGAGAGAGAATGCAGGGGGGAAAATATATTAAAAAGTCAATTGAAATAATTCCAATTATAACAGTAAGCATAATAACAAAGGATCACAAACATTTTTTAAAAATGTAAATACATGACACATGCTCTCAACTAGAATGCTGACAGAACCATATTAACAGCAGACAAAATTTAAGGCAAAAATATTATTAGAGATAAAAGTGGTCACCCTCTACTCATAAAGTTCTAATTCAAAGGAAATATAAGAATTATTCAAATGTGCATATTTCTAATAATAAATACTCAAAATAGGCAGCATATATGGTTATGCCTCAAGAACAAACTGACAAATCTAACACCATAAATTAAGATTTTAACATTTTTCTCAGTAGATCAAGTACATCAATAATATCAATAATTGGTCAACAATAATATCAGTAAGATATAATAATAAATAAGTAATTAATAATGGTCATTTATTAATATTAAATAAGTAATATAAATAATAATTGATAAATAATATCAATAATGTCAATAATTGATCAAGTACATCAATAAGTAAGCATATAATTTATAAACAAAGATACAAACAAACACAAAGATGCAGGAGTAAATTCAGTAGTTGCATATTTGAAAATACTAGTAAAATTTACAAACCTTCAGAAAAACTGATCTCTCAATAAGAATAAAAACATATATTCTTCTAAAATTCTATTAGATAAATATATATATTTATATTTATGGATTTATTATGGAGAAAATATAAGATATTATGAGTAACTATCAAAATAATTTGAAAATTTTGGAAAATTAGCAGTTAATCTATGGGAAAATTTTAAAAGCTAAATACATTTCATTATACAGATGATGTCAATCAGATTTTATTTGATTTTGTAGTAAAAAAAAACTCTGAAAAAACTTTGAAATACATATTTCTTAAGATTATAAGATAACGAGTTTCCTATAAACTATACAAGCCAATGTTGCCTTGATAAAACAACAACAACAACAAAAAGACCAGAGAGATCAAGAGAAGTAGAGAAATGCAGATTATTTTTTAATAATACTCAGTAATACTTATTCAAGATGCTAAACAAAATAAAAGCAAGTAGACACCAGAAAAATACTACATGGTAATCCAGCTGGGTTTAAGTTTAGGAATGTACGCTTAGTTCATTGTTGAGAATCTGAATTATCTCTACTTCAAGATTAAAGACAAACATAATTTTTTTAACCGATATAGAAAATAAAGTAGATATTCAAGAATCATTCACAATAAATTCTCTTCAGAAATTGATCAGACATGGTAAACTTTATTTTGTTAACAGTACTCAACAGCAAAAGACAGCCTAGAAAACAAAATCATAGTAAACATACACTACACAACCACACACAAATACATACACACCTGCATACATATAAAATAACCACAAAGAAATTAAGAAAAAACATTATGAACTGGAAGAAAGTATGTAGAATACATTGCATGTAGAAGGAGTAGATATGCAGTAGATATGAGTAGATATGCAATAGAAAGAGTTCCAACAAGTGATTAGAATAAGACAAAAAGCTTCTAAGAAAAAAAATGAAAATGTACAAAACACAGAAATTCAATATTAATAGTAACTAGTTATGTAGCACAAAGACCGATTAAGTGTTAATAATACAGGTTTTATAAAGACTATAAATGGCCTTGCATGTATCTGATGACAAATGGATTAATAAATTGCTTTTGTGGGAGCCTGGGATTATCAGAAAACCAAGAGAGGAAGACTAATGCATGAATGGGTTTTGGAATGTTTCAGTGATTTTCTGTATCTTCTGGTGATCTTATGCCTTGCTGCTCTTACTGTTACTGAATAACACTGCTTGCTGCTCAATTTTATACCAATCTTGCATTCCTGGATAAACCCCACTTGGTCCTGAACTACAATTTTTATATGTTGCTGGATTTGTTTTGGCTTCTACTGCTGCTGCTAAGTCGCTTCAGTCGTGGCCGACTTTGTGAGACCTCATAGATGGCAGCCCACCAGGCTCCACCATCCCTGGGATTCTCCAGGTAAGAACACAGGAGTGGGTTGCCACTTCCTTCTCCAATGCATGAAAGTGAAAAGTGAAAGTGAAGTAGCTGAGTCGTGTTTTGGCTAATCTTCTGTTAAAGATCCTGAGGTCTATGCTCCTGAGGTTCATTGATCTGTAGCTTTCTTGTCTTGCACTCATTCTCTGTTTGATATTTACATAAGCACAGTGCTCATAATATTAGTGGGGAAATGTTCCCTTCCTTTCCATTATCTGATGGAGTTTTATTAGGATTAGTATGATGTTCTCCTTAAGTATTTGGTATGATTAATCAGTCAATACATCTGAATCTGCAGAGATGCAAAGCAATGTGGGCATGGGGGAGGAAACATGCACACACACACGTAAAGTTTCTTAATTAAGATTTTCTCATCACGATGGGACCACTGATGACATATAGCTAGCTACATGTAGCACCCCAGGAATTCCTTGCCCAGCCTCACTGGCATGTACAGTTCACTATTCCTCATTAGAGTTAAGAAAACTGTGGGCAGGATCTGTGTTTACATAGATCCCTTCTATTCACTATTCTATTCCACCAATTCCAGATGCCTCAATTTTACAGAACTCCAATCTCTATCTCCTCACTTTTGGGAGACCATTCTCTGGGGCTTGTTTCTCACTCTTTATACTCTATAGGGGAATCTGTCCCCTAGCAAAACCCAATAATGATCATAAGGCTCACAGGATCCATGTCCCTCTTTCATGGATCCCAATTCTTCGGATACATGCTGTTCAATACATGTGTGCATGCTAAGTTGCTTCAGCCACATCTGATTCTTTTTCACTCTATGGATTGTAGGCTGCCAGGCTCCTCTGTCCATGGAATTCTCCAGGCAAGAATACTGGAGTGGGTTTCCATGCCCTCCTCCAGGGGATCTTCAGATCCAGGGATCGATTAATTACATCTAAATCAAATCATACACATTGACTTATTTTCTTATTATTTATTACAGAAGGGAAAGTAAATAGTATACAATGTGTTTTTACCTGAGGTTTTCTGTATCAGTGGACCATTTCTTCACCCTGCTACACATCTCCGGGAATGTAACTAAAGATCTCACTAAGGGAATGGATTATATTTTCTCATTTCCTTATTTTGAATTCAGTCATAAGACTTGCTTAAGCCAACACCATAAGTTGAAAGTTATAGTGCAACACTTTAACTGATCTTGTATGTTTCTATGAGAAGAACATGCTCTTTTCATACCTTGCTGGTCTCAGAAAATGGATGCAAGTCATGTAGAACAGAGCCTCCAGAGTTAAAATACACTAACCGGGTCCATTCTGTTTCAGGCAACATGGCCATAAATCCATGAATGTGTTGTTGTATGTCATTATGCACAGTCCATATTTGAAAATTGAGATGTTATGCTTCGCTTATCTTGAGGATGGAGTAGCTTCATAAATTCTTGGGCAGTCTTATACACAGGTGATTTGACCCAGGTAGTTTTCATGTTTTTTAATACCTCTTTACTTTCTAGCACTATAAGATGCTTCAAGTTCATCTTGTATATTTCATGTTTGGTGCTACAATTAGTCATTTTGCTAAGAATACTTGATCCTGAAAAATGGTATTAGAAATCAGGATCTGGATACTGTGTGTACTTGTTGCTACTGAAATCTTTGATTCTAGGCTTTCCCAGACAAAGCAAGAAAATACATGTGTGATACAAACCTGCATATAGACAGGTATGTGTAAATATTCTGTATGTAAATATCCATATTAAGTAAAACATGAATTCATCCAAATGTGTCCAACTCTAGTATATTACCATATGGATCATTCTAGGCTCTTCCCCTGGCTTATATGTAAGCCACCTTGTCAAAGAGAGAAACTTGCCTACACATATTTCAAATGGCTATCTAAATACTTAGGAATGTGAATGCATGATCACATGATAAGACTATTTTAGCTTTGGAAGAAATGACCAACTGTCTTCTAAAGTGTTCAGTTTCTCAATATTATGATCTTAGCTGTAGACTTCAGAGATGTTCTTTATCAATTCAAGGAATTTCTTTCTATCATCAATTTGATAGAGGCTTTTTTCTTTGATCACGAATAAGTGGATTCTTCATTGTTGTTTTGGTCAAATACTCTTTCTACAGCTCTTGATATGATCACATGATTTTTTCTAAGTATTTGATATGGTGGATTACACTTATTGACTGTTCACTGGAAAGTAGGTCTCTGTTATGAAGAAGGCATTGGACATACTACACAATGATTACTTTTCTCCTATTGGCAGGTTCATAAGGAGTTACTTCTTGGATCCATACAAGAACCTGATGGGGTTCCTGAAGGTAAGGCCATAAAAGCACAGAGGCCCTTACAAGATTGTGATCACCTGGGTACTTCCCCAGCCTCCAACAAGGCATAAAAATGACCATTTAAATAGTTCTCTCTTTTGATGACTTCAGGGGCACCTGCTCCAGGTAAGCAAAGTCCACCTGGGACTTTGGATGCCGCTTTGTTTACGGATTTTGGTTGCAGTTTGCCCTGAAACCTAAGTTCTCTGACAGATCCAATAAAAGTCATTGATTTTCAATTTGTCCAAATTCTTCTTGTATGATATTGGGTAACTATTTCCAAATTCTTTATGCGGCAGCTGCTAAGTTGCTTCAGTCGTGTCCAACTGTGTGCGACCCCATAGATGGCAGCCTACCAGGCTTGGCCGTCCCTGGAGATTCTCCAGGCAAGAACACTGGAGTGGGTTGCCATTTCCTTCTCCAAAACATGAATGTGAAAAGTGAAAGTGAAGTCGCTCAGTCATGTCTGACTCTTAGCGACACCATGGACTACAGCCTACCAGGTTCCTCTGTCCATGGGATTTTCCAGGGAAGAGTACTGGAGTGGATTGCCATTGCCTTCTCCTTATATGGCAGAGCCAAGCTAAAAGCCCAAGATTAACCTTTCTACTGCTGAAGGAAGATACCATTTTACATCTGATTCCCCAGATTTAACTTATTTCCTAGAGGAAAGTTTTAGAAAGAAAAGCCCAAGAGTTCTCACATTATCAATAATGTCATTATAGAAGAAAAATAATCTTTATCTTCACTGTAGCCATTTTAGTATCAGGAATTTCACAGATAAACATTGGTTCGGTTCAGTCACTCAGTCGTGTCTGGCTTTTGCGACCCCATGGACTGCAGCACACCAGGTTTCCCTGTCCATCACCAACTCCTGGAGTTTACTCAAACACATGTCCATTGAGTCAGTAATGCCATCCAACCATCTCATCCTCTGTCGTCCCCAACTCCTCCCACCTTCAGTCTTTCCCAGCATCAGGGTCTTTTCAAATGAGTCAGCTCTTTGCATCAAGTGGCCAAAGTATTGGATTGCAGCTTCAGCATCTTTCCTTCCAATGAATATTCAGGACTGTCACCTTTAGGATGGACTGGTTGGATCTCCTTGCAGTCCAAGGGACTCTCAAGAGGCTTCTCCAAAACCACAGTTCAAAACATCAGTTCTTCGGTGCTCAGCTTTTTTTTTACAGTCCAACTCTCACATCCATACCTGACTACTGGAAAAACCATAGCCTTGACTAGACATACCTTTGTTGGCAAAGTAATGTCTCTGCTTTTTAATATGCTGTCTAGGTTGGTTATAGCTTTTTCATCCAAAGAGCAAGCGTCTTTTAATTTCATGGCTGCAGTCACCATCTGCAGTGATTTTGCAGCCCCCCAAAATAAAGTCTGCCACTGTTTCTACTGTTTCCCCATCTATTTGCCATGAAGTCATGGGACTGGATGCCATGATTTAGTTTTCTAAGTGTTGAGTTTTAAGCCAACTTTTTCACTCTCTTCTTTCATTTTCACTGAGAAAGATTGGTTATTCAGATATTTTGAGTAATATTGGTGAAGCTACAAAACTTTGTATTTCCATTAAAAGTTTGCCTTAAAATATAATTAATTTATGTTAACTTTTTGTGATTAGCAGATACTACAAGATCCTAGATGGGAATCACATACTTTCTGAACTTTACATTCATAGCATTAAATGTAAGATATTTTATGCCACTTACATTTTATATATTAGTACAAGAGTATTGCCCTGCTAATAAAATCTGTTCATTTTATTATAGCAATTCTAGTTGTCAAATGTATTAATATATCAACTTGGCATGTGAATCCAAATTCTCAACATTATCCTTTTAGTGTACAGAATTCATGATCCTTTCTATGTTTGATGAAATTAAATAAATAAGTTTCAACATGATTCACCATCAAGGTAGAGTTACTATTTTGTGGATATGTGCATGTATGGGACGTTTAGCTTAACATTTAAAGACTGCTATGAATGCAGGCAGTTTGGGGGCATGCTTCACCTTATTCAAGTACAAGATAGCATGTAGCAGCCCTCTATGAATCAATTCTTAGAGTTTCTGAGTAGTATCAAGAGACAATATTCTATACTTATAACTGTGGAAAAAGCTTTGGTCAATGCTTGACATTGAGTAGCATTACTCAGCTTAATCTGATTATTGTTTGGAATTATATACATTTCCTAGTTTGCTGGCACAACATGAACCAAATAAACTTGAAATTTGCATACAGTGTGAGTTCACTGAAATATCTGCCATAATAGTGACAAAACTCTATGTTTGCTATGTACTCTTGACTTGAGTAACGAAAATTTTTCAGTTATCCAAAGGAGTCATCTCTTTAGACAAATGAGTAGATGAAAATAAACCCATATCTACCTCACTTTACAAAGTACAAGTATTACTTGAAAGATGGAAAGCGCATATATGCAAATGAGTATCTTTTGCATGGGTAATTTCTATATTAAAGAAAACCAGGAAAAATTCATGTTTTGAAATGGAGAACCACCATTTAAATTGGAGAATTCTTATCACTTAACTAACTTATTTTGACTTGTAAAAATTACCAACATATCCAAGAAGAGAAACTATTATTTGTCTTCTTGCTTTATGCACTACTTCTTATCTACTGTTAGGATAAGCATCCAGTGAATTAACACAATTTAACAAATATATTCAGTACATTAAGTTGAATAGAAAATCTATGGCATTATATTGGTTTACAATCAGATATTAGGAAAAGATGCACACTTATGAAACACTTATGAACAAGCTAGTTCCATATGTACACAAACATATATTTAGTATTACAAGTAATGCAGTAACTATAGAAATAATCTATAAGTGTGTAAGATTAAAATTGTTCATTTCAGTTCAGTCGCTCAGTCATGTGTGACGCTTTGCAACCCCATGAACTGCAGCACGCCAGGCCTCCCTGTCCATCACCAACTCCCGAAGTCCACCCAAACCCATGTCCATTGAGTCGGTGATGCCAACCAACCATCTCATCCTCTGTCGTCCCCTTCTCCTCCTGCCCTCAATCTTTCCCAGCATCAGGGTCTTTTCAAATGAGCCAGCTGTATTTATTCAGCAAGTTATTTAAAAGTATGAGCAATTACAGAAATCTCTCTCATGTTTCTGACATTCAATACATACTGCACTCCAGGTAAAAGAAGAACTTATAACTCTCCTTACAGGTCATTTAATTAGGCAGAAGGAACTTTAGCTCTGATTATAGTTTGTGGAGGAATTGTAATTTGAATGCATGAAAAATGCAATGCTCTGTGTCCAATTGCTATTTAACAAGTGCTATTGCTTTCTTGTATTAACTTTTTAGGTCTGGATGTACTATTACATAGTTTATCTATCTTACACAGAAGGCTTGCTGCAAAATTAGGAATTCTAGTCACCAAATGAGTGTATAAAATTAATTAATAATTATGCAAATTTGGCAGAGTGAATTCTATATACTTCTCTTCTTCCTGAATGTTGTAATAGGATAAATAAACTAGTGGAACATGGGAACAGAAAGGAAATATACAAATATACTAAAGACTTTTAGCCAAAAATCAACAGGGAAATTTATATTGGATAACAGAATATTAAAACAATTTCTGTCAAAATTTAAACATTCCAGCTATCACAATTATTGGTAGCATTTTTTGAAGAAACTAAAGTAATAGGAGATTATAATTGGTAGAATTACTGGGAGAGATTAAATTATCATAATGTGAATGATATCACTGCAAATGATAAAAAGAAGAATAACATAAAATTCCTAGAATTATTAAGACAATTATGTAAGATGATAGATAAAAATAAGTAGAGTAAAATACTCAACAAACACATGAAAAGATGGTCAATATCACTTATTATTAGAGAAATACAATCAAAACTACAATGAGGTATCACCTCTTACCAGTCAGAATGACCATTATCAAAAAAATCTACAAACAATAATTGCTGAAGAGGGTATAGAGAAAAGGTAATCCTCTTATACTGCTTGTGGGAATGTAAATTGATACAGCCACTAGGAAAAATAGTATGCAGATTCCTTAAACTCTAAAAATAGAACTACCATATGACACAGCAATCCCACTACTAGGCATAAACCCTGAGGAAATCAAAATTGAAAAAGACACATGTACCCCAATGTTTATTGTAACACAACGTACAATAGCTGGAACATGGAAGCAACCTAGATGTCCATTGACATATGAATGGATAAAGCAGTTTTGGTACAATATACAATGGAAAATTACTCAGACATGAAAGGAACACATTTGAGTCAGTTCTAATGAGATGGACTAACCCAGAGCCTATTATACAGAGTGAAGTAAGCCAGAAAGAGAAAGAGAAATATTGTATACTAAAGCATATATATGGGATCTAAAAGATGGTAATGAAGAATTTTATTTGCAGGGCAGAAATGGAGAAACAGAGGGGTGGGAAGGGGAGGGAGACAGGAGGGAGGTATCTGTACTATTTTACACTCCCACCAACAGTGTGCAAGTGCTCCATTTCTTCAGTTCAGTTCAGTTCAGTTGCTCAGTCGTGTCCAACTCTTTGAGACCCCATGAATTGCAGCACGCCAGGCCTCCCTGTCCATCACCAACTCCCGAAGTTCACTCAAACTCACATCCATTCAGTCGGTGATGCTATGAAGCCATCTCATCCTCTGTTGTCCCCTTCTCCTCCTGCCCCCAATCCCTCCCAGCATCAGAGTCTTTTCCAATGAGTCAACTCTTCACATGTGGTGGCCAAAGTACTGGAGTTTCAGCTTTAGCATCATTCCTTCCAAAGAACACCCAAGACCGATCTCCTTTAGAATGGACTGGTTGGATCTCCTTGCAGTTCTGAGACTCTCAAGAGTCTTCTCCAACACCACAAAGCATCAATTCTTTGGTGCTCAGCTTTCTTCACAGTCCAACTCTCACATCCATACATGACCACTGGAAAAACCATATCCTTGACTAGATGGACATTTGTTGTCAAGTAATGTCTCTGCTTTTGAATATGCTATCTAGCTTGGTCATAACTTTCCTTCCAAGGAGTAAGTGTCTTTTAATTTCGTGGCTGCAATCACCATCTACAGTGATTTTGGAGTCCAAAAAAATAAAGTCTGACACCATTTCCCCATCTATTTGCCATGAAGTGCTGGGAACAGATGCCATGATCTTAGTTTTCTGAATGTTGAGCTTTAAGCCAACTTTTTCACTCTCCTCTTTCACTTTCATCAAGAGGCTTTTTAGTGCCTCTTCACTTTCTACCATAAGGGTGGTATCATCTGCATATCTGAGGTTATTGAAATTTCTCCTGGCAATCTTGATTCCAGCTTGTGCTTCTTCCAGCCCAGCGTTTCTCATGATGTACTCTGCATAGAAGTTAAATAAGCAGGGTGACAATATACAGCCTTGACATACTCCTTTTCTTCTTTGGAACAAGTCTGTTGCTCCAAGTCCAGTTCTAACTGTTGCTTCCTGACCTGCATATAAGTTTCTCAAGAGGCAGGTCAACTGGTCTGGTATTCCCATCTCTTTCAGAATTCTCCACAGTTTCTTGTGATCCACACAGTCAAAGGCTTTGGCATAGTCAATAAAGCAGAAATAGGTGTTTTTCTGGAACTCTCTTCCTTTTTCATTGATTCAGCAGATGTTGGCAATTTGATCTCTGGTTCCTCTGCCTTTTCTACAACCAGCTTGAACATCTGGAAGTTCACGGTTCACGTATTGCTGAAGCCTGGCTTGGAGAATTTTGAGCATTACTTTACTAGCATGGGAGATGACTGCAATTATGCAGTGGTTTGAGCATTCTTTGGCATTGCCTTTCTTTGGGATTGGAATGAAAACTGACCTTTTCCAGTCCTGTGGCCATTGTTGAGTTTTCCAAATTTGGTGGCATATTGAGTGCAGCACTTTCACAGCATCATCTTCCACGGTTTGAAATAGCTCCACTGGAATTCCATTACCTTCACTAACTTTGTTTGTAGTGATGCTTCCTAAGGCCCACTTGACTTCACATTCCAGGATGTCTGGCTCTAGGTCAGTGATCACACCTTCGTGATCATCAAAGATCTTCTTTGTACAGTTCTTCTGTGTATTCTTGCAGCCTCTTGTGCTTCTGTTAGGTCCATACCATTTCTGTCCTTTATCAAGCCCATCTTTGCATGAAATTTTCCCTTTGAATCTCTAATTTTCTTGAAGAGATCTCTAGTCTTTCCCATTCTGTTGTTTTCCTCTATTTCTTTGCATTGATTGTTGAGGAGGGCTTTCTTATCTCTTCTTGCTATTCTTTGGAACTCTGCATTCAGATGCTTATATCTTCCCTTTTCTCCTTTGCTTTTCACTTCTCTTCTTTTCACAGCTATTTGTAAGGCCTCCTCAGACAGCCATTTTGCTTTTTTGCATTTCTTTTCCACGGGGATGGTCTTGATCCCTGTCTCCTGTACAATGTCACAAACCTCAGTCCAATATTCATCAATCTGTCTATCAGATCTAGTCCCTTAAATCTATTTCTCACTTCCACTATAATCATAAGGGATTTGATTTAGGTCATACCTGAATGGTCTAGTGGTTTTCCCTATTTTCTTCAATTTAAGTCTGAATTTGGCAATAAGGAGTTCATGATCTGAGCCACAGTCAGCTTCCAGTCTTGTTTTTGCTGACTGTATAGAGTTTCTCCATTTTTGGCTGCAAAGAATATAATCAATCTGATTTCGGTGACCATCTAGTGATGTCCATGTGTAGAGTCTTCTCTTGTGTTGTTGGAAGAGGGTGTTTGCTATGATCAGTGCGTTCTCTTGGCAAAACTCTATTATTTGCCCTGCTTCATTCTGTATTCAAAGGCCAGATTTGCCTGTTACTCCAGGTGTTTCTTGACTTCCTACTTTTGCATTCCAGTCCCCTATAATGAAAAGGACATCTTTTTTGGGTGTTAGTTCTAAAAGGTCTTGTAGGTCTTCATAGAACCGTTCAACTTCAGCTTCTTCAGCATTACTGGTTGGGGCATAGACTTGGATTACTGTGATATTGAATGGTTTGTCTCGGAAACGAACAGAGATCACTCTGTCATTTTTGAGATTGCATCCAAGTACTGCATTTCGGACTCTTTTGTTGACCATGATGGCTACTCCATTTCTTCTAAGTGATTCCTGTCTGCAGTAGTAGATAAAATCGTCATCTGAGTTAAATTCACCCATTCCAGTCCATTTTTGTTCACTGATTCCTAGAACGTCAATGTTCACTCTTGCCATCTCCTGCTTGACCACTTCCAATTTGCCTTGATTCATGGTCCTGACATTCCAGGTTCCTATGCAATATTGCTCTTTACAGCATCAGACCTTGCTTCTATCACCAGTCACATCCACAACTGGGTATTGCTTTTTCTTTGGCTCCATCCCTTCATTCTTTCTGGAGTTATTTCTCCACTGATCTCCAGTAGCATATTAGGCACCTACTGACCTGGGGAGTTTCTCTTTCAGTATCCTATCATTTTGCCTTTTCATACTGTTCATGGGGTTCTCAAGGCCAGAATACTAAAGTGGTTGCCATTCCCTTTTCCAGTGGGCCACATTCTGTCAGACCTCTCCACCATGACCCACCCATCTTGAGTGGCCTCACAGAGCATGGCTTATTTTCATTGAGTTAGACAAGGCTGTGTCCATGTGATTAGACTGACTAGTTTTCTGTGATTAGAGTTTCAGTGTGTCTGCCCTCTGATGCCCTCTCGCAACACTTACTGTTTACTTGGGTTTCTCTTAACTTGGACGTGGGGTATCTCTTCATGGCTGCTCCAGCAAAGCGCAGCCACTGCTCCTTACCTTGGACGAGAGGTATCTCCTCACCACTGCCCTTCCTGACCTTGAAAGTGGAGTGGCTCCTCTCCTCCCTCCTGGGCCCGCGCAGACACTGCTCTTTGGATGTGGGGTTGCTCCTCTGGGCTGCCGCCCCTGGCCTTGGGCATGGGCTAGCCTCCTCTCGGCCACTGCCCCTGTCCTCGGGCAGGCGGGTAGCTCCTCTTGGCTGCCATCCCTGACCTCAGACATGGGATAGCTCCTCCTGGCCGCCACAATTTCTTCACATCCTTGTAAACACTTCTCAACTTTTGTTTGTTTCTTGATAAGAGCTATCTTGATAAGTATCCTGTGAAGTAATATCTCATTATTGACTTGATTTTCATTTTTCTTGATAATTACTAACATCAGCACCTTTTCATGTATCTGTTGGCCACTTGTACTTCTTTTTTGGAGAAATGCCTATTTAAGTTCTTAGTCCATTTTTAAATAGGATTTTACTTTTGTGGTTTTTTTGTTTGTTTGTTTCTAGTGAGTTATAGGATTTCTTATATATTTATGACATTAACCCTCTATAAGATATATGCTTTACAAATATTTTCTCCCATTTTATGGGTTGCCTTTTATTACTTGCTTCATTTGCTATACAAAAGTTTTTTAGTTTTACGTAGTCCCATTTGTTAAATTTTTGTTTTTGAGGTCTGTGCTTTTGGGGTCATATCCATGAAATCACTGTCAACACTATATCATGAAACTTTTGCTCTATGTTATACAGTTTCAGAATGTACATTTTTTTTTACTCATTTTCAGTTGACTTTCATACATAACATTCAGTCCTTTTGTGTGTATGTGAATATCTTATTTTTCTAACATGAAACATTTCACTAAACAGAAACAGAATATATTGATACATTCTTTTCAAGCACACAGGGCATTTTCTCCAGGATAGATCACATAATAGGTCACAAAACAAGTTTTTACAAATTTAAAGATGAAATCACACTGAGTATTTTTTTCCTGACCATAATAGAATGAACCTAGAAATCGACAGCAGAAGGAAAACTGGAAAGTCACAATATGTAGAAATTAAACAACACACTGAGCAACAAGATTGGATCAAAGAAAAAAATCATAAGCAAATTAGAAAATACCCTCAGACTGACAAAATAAAGATATACTATAACAAACCTTATGTGATATTGATGGGAAGAGCTGACTTATTAAAGACTCTGATGCTGGGAAAGATTGAAGGCAGGAGGAGAAGGCCACCACAGAGGATGAGATGGTTGGATGACATCACCAATTCAATGGACATGAGTTTGAGCAAGCTCCAGGAGATGGTGAAGGACAGTCCATGGTGTCACAAAGAAGTGGACACAACTGAGCAACTGAACAATAACAATAGGATATTGAAAAGAAATTACTAAGATAAATTTATTACAAAAATGCCTATGTTTTGAAAGAAGAAAGATCTCAAACAACCTAACTTTATACCTCAATGAGCTAGAAAAAGAACAAATTAGGCATGTGTGTGTGTGTGTGTGTGTGTGTGTATGTGTGTGTGTGTGTGTGTGTGTGTGTGTATGTATGAAAGATTCATTTGATACGCTAGTGGTCCATACCCCCAAATGCTATTTAAAATGTGTGTGAATCTTTTTGCTTTATGTTAAATTGAGTATGTTGTAAACATATATTGTTAGGCTGAATGTGTTAATGCCTTTAAAAAGTTAAAACTATAATTTGTAGGCAAATAAGTAAGTAGCTCATATGGTAAGGAGTCTGCCTTTAATGCAGGAGACCCATGTTTTATCCCTGGGTTGGGAAGATCCCATGAAGGGGGGATCGCTACTCACTCCAGTATTTTTGCCTGAAGAATCCCATGGATAGACAAGCCTGGCAGGCTATAGTTCATGGCATCACAAGCGCACACACGCATGCAAGAAATAGGAATAATGATAGATTATGTGTGATGTGCTATAAACTTAATGATACCTCATAACATTTACTGATACATTAGACAGTGCATTTTTTGAAGACATGTAAAGATAAAGAATCTACTCTTATTTTTAATTATATACTATATGCTGCTAAGTCGCTTCAGTCATGTCCAACTCTGTGCAACCCCATAGACGGCAGCCCACCAGGCTCCCCTGTCCCTGGGATTCTCCAGGCAAGAAGACTGGAGTGGGTTGCCATTTCCTTCTCCAGTGGGTGAAAGTGAAAAGTGAAAGGGAAGTCGCTCAGCCGCGTCCGACACTTCGCGACCCCATGGACTACAGCCTACCAGGCTCCTCCATCCATGGGATTTTCCAGGCAAGAGTACTGGAGTGGGGTGCCATTGCCTTCTCCGATATACTATATATGTGTGTATATATATGTAGCATATGTAATATACATTTAACATATTATAAATATTTATATTCAATATATCTTAATTATATGAAAAATTATTTCCTTAATTAAAATTCTAGTCTAAATATTATCATGAATCATTAAATATAATTTAATTTTTAATATTAATTTTTAAATCATTTAATTTAATATAATTCATTATCATGAATCATTAAAACTATAAAATCATTTATTATAACTACAAACAACTTCTACATTACTTTGCCTAGTTAACTGCCTGATTATCTCATTATAGTATTACAATATAAGAAGCTATAATAATAACATCTCAATGGTATGTGAAGTGAAGCAAAATGAAAGTCGCTCAGTTGTGTCCAGCTTTTTGCAACCCCATCGTCTATACAGTCCATGAAATCCTCCAGGCCAGAATACAGGGGAGTGGGTAGCCTTTCCCTTCTCCAGGGGATCTTCCCAAACTGGGGATTGAACCCAGGTCTCCCATATTGCAGGAGGTTCTTGACGAGCTGAGCCACAAGAGAAGCTCAAGAATACTGTATTGGCTAGCCTACCCCTTCTCCAGCAGATCTTCCCAACCCAGAAATCTAACTGGGGTCTCCTGCATTGCAGGTGGATTCTTTACCATTTGAGCTATTAAGGAAGCCCTGATATATGGTATATATATGGTAAATATATGGTATCTCATTGGTATAGATCATGCATATATTATTTTCTTTTATGTGTCTTAGAATTTATCAAAATGTCTTATACATAATGGTTGCCCATTCATCTCATTAATTGGCATAACTATTATGATGTTTGAGAACTAGTAGTCTTTAGCCATGCTCTTCTATGCTTTTTTTTTTTTTAAGATGTGCGTGAGGATACTAGATTTGGGGGAAACAAATGATCTCTAGTGATACTAAAAACTAATGATCTTAAAAAAAGTATAAGGAACTTGGATGCTCTTTCAAGGTAAGGATAAAATATAGTCAAGTCATTAAAGATATAGCACATAAATAAGTTTAGAAAAGGATAACGTCAACTCTCTTCTACTTCTGCACTCAAAATAAGAACTATCTTAATGGGAAAGTTAATTAAGATATGTGAAATAAAATAAACTGATTGTTTTTCTGTAATTTAAAATGCTTTAGTGGCCTTAGATGAAAAAAAACAAAAACAAAACAAAACAAAAAAAACAAACCTGTGACCACACACTGAGGAATAGCAATGACAAACAGGGTGAAGTCCAATCACAGAGTCCTGGAACTATGAACTAGAACACACACTTTAGATGATAAACATTGTTAAAAAATACAATTCAACTGAATAAATTTTAAAGACCCTAGTGGCTTTATTCAACAATTCATGAATCAAATAGCATCCAATCTAAGATAGAAATAAGCCCCAAAAGCTATACAAAAATGAAAGACTATTAGAGGCAGAAGGAAGCAAAAACAAAGACTTAATGCCTGGCAATAATGTGTGTTTAGTCTCTTAGTCGTGTCCAACTCTTTGTGACCCCAAGGACTGCAGCCCACCAGGGGGATTCTCCAGGCAAAAATATGAGGGTGGGTTGCCATGCCCTCCTCCCGGGGATATTCCCAACCCAGGGATCAAACTCAGGTCTCCCGCATTGCAGGTGGATTCTTTACTGTCTGAACCACCAGGGAAGTCCAAGAATACTGGAATGTGTAGCTTATTCCTTCTCCAGGGAACTTCCCAATCCAGGAATCGAAACAGGGTCTCCTGCATTTCAGGTAAATTCTTTACCAGCTGAGCTATCATGGAAGCCCCTTTGCAATGAGAGCACTTCATTATTTAGGAAATGGCAGGGATCTATCAAGCAGATTACCTAACTAACTTTTCTGATCAGGTGGTCCCAGATCTATTTAAAATTCCATTTCTGGGAGAGCTGAACTGTAATTAAGTCTCTGATGATGTGGCTTTTAGCATAGGCAACTCCATTTTGGACCTGCAGTCTTGTTTTCAACAGTAAGAATCACATGGAATTTACTGAATATCACTTAGGATTCTTATTAGTGCATATTTTTGAGAGTCCCTTGGACTGCAAGGAGATCCAACCAGTCCATTCTGAAGGAGATCAGCCCTGGGATTTCTTTGGAAGGAATGATGCTAAAGCTGAAACTCCAGTACTTTGGCCAACTCATGCAAAGAGTTGACTCATTGGAAAAGACTCTGATGCTGGGAGGGATTGGGGGCAGGAGGAGAAGGGGACGACAGAGGATGAGATGGCTGGATGGCATCACTGACTCGATGGACATGAGTCTCAGTGCACTCCGGGAGTTGGTGATGGACAGGGAGGCCTGGCGTGCCGCGATTCATGGGGTGGCAAAGAGTCGAACACGACTGAGCGACCGAACTGAACTGAACTGATGAGATAAATTTGACAAAAACTTTCTCTTGGACAAATGATCCCTTACAAACTGAGATGGCATGTTATTGTTCAGTCACTCAGTCATGTCCAACTCTTTGTCACCCCATGGACAGCAGCACAGCAGGACTTCCTGTCTTTCATCATCTCCTGGAGTTTTCTCAAGCTCATGCCCACTGAATCAATGATGCCATCCAACCATCTTATCTTCTGTTGCCCTCTTCTCCTCCTGCCTTCAATCTTTCCCAGCATCAGGGTCTTTTCTAAAGACTTGGCTCTTTGCATCAGATGAACAAAATATTGGAGCTTCAGCTTCAGCATCAGTGTTTCCAATGAATATTCAGGGTTGACTTCCTTTTGGATTGATTGGTTTGATATCCTTACTGCCCAAGGGACTCTCAAGAGTCTTCTCTAGCACCACAGTTCAAAAGCATATTCTAGTCTTTGTTTTAGAGCCAACTACTTCAGAGAAATATCACTGCTTTGGGTTACTTATGACTGTTTTGGACAGAAAAATGTTTCCTGCCATTCCAGTAAATAAGAATGTTGCCTTACAATCCTGAGGGAAACTCAGGATAGAGGAAAACAGGAAGCATTATGTTCTTTGGATACCAGCCCTAGACAATTAAAGTTGCATATTTAAGGAGTAATATTTGTATTAGCCCAGATACTTGAATCTTCCCATACAAAGAAAAACACTAAAATCATTAACTGAGATGTCTTTTTTTTTTTTTTTTTTTTTGGTCATTAGCAGTAATCTTTTGATGTTCAACTACATAGTTTTTTCCCAGAAAAATATTCCTACATATCCTGCCTCCTCTCTTACCTCTTTGGAACAGCAACTCAGAGCTATCTGAAAAGCTGTTTTCTGGGCTATAGTCCTCAGTAAAGTCTCCAAATAAAATTTAACTCACAACTTTTAGGCTGGCTGCGTGTGTGCATGTGTTTAGTTAGTTTTTATATAAAAAGTAATTTCAAATGTATTCTTTTTAATGGCTGAGTAGGTGGATGAAACTGGAGCCTATTATACAGAATGAAGTAAGCCAGAAAGAAAAACACCAATATAGTATACTAACGCATATATATGGAATTTAGAAAGATGGTAACAATAACCCTGTGTACAAGACAGCAAAAGAGACACTGATGTATAGAACAGTCTTATGGACTCTGTGGGAGAGGGAGAGGGTGGGAAGATTTGGGAGAATGGCATTGAAACATGTAAAATATCATGTATGAAACGAGTTGCCAGTTCAGGTTCGATGCACGATACTGGATGCTTGGGGCTGGTGCACTGGGACGACCCAGAGGGATGGAATGGGGAGGGAGGAGGGTTCAGGATGGGGAACACATGTATACCTGTGGCGGATTCATTTTGATATTTGGCAAAACTAATACAATTATGTAAAGTTTAAAAATAAAATATTTGGCAAATCTAATACAGTTATGTAAAGTTTAAAAATAAAATAAAATTAAAAAAAATAAATAAACTATTGATACATGCAACAATAAAAAAAAAAAAAGAAAAAAAAACACAAATTAGTAACATGGGGGAAAAAAAGGTAATTTCATATATGTCACATTATTTAGATACTTGTGAGTTTTTTTCAAATTTGATATTTGGCAAAACTAATACAGTTATGTAAAGTTTAAAAATAAAATAAAATTTTAAAAAATAAAATAAAATAAAATAATTTGTAGTAGATTTTAAACCTCCACTGCACCAATGCCATACTCCCTTGTTTATCATACATATGTTGCTCTGGTTGTAGTATGACAAAGCATCCCCAAGGAAACTGAGAGGTAATCTACAGTCAATGTTTCTATCAGTATTCCAGAAACAGATTTAATGAAAAAAGTACAGTTTATACACATTGCACTGGAGGTGCTTGGATAATTTTACTCATTCATGCTCTCAAGAACACGTTTTCTTACAAGGTCTCAAATATAATATGAATACACAGCTGTTAGAATTCTTGGTAAGGTAAGGTAAAGGATATTTAAGCTCAGAGGAGCTGATTGCCTGACTAGGCAGCTGTGTATATTTTGTAAGGATGATATCTAGTATTGTATTTAATGTTTTTCAAGTTTGACATAAAATGATGGGGATTCTATCCTGAAGGCAATCATCTTCCAAACAATGTATCAGTGTGAACCAAAATACTGAAAATGTCAGCATTTCACCCATTATTGATTCTTAACATTTCTAGAGCTGTTTTTCAGTGTCCTGTGGCTACAAGTAAAAAAAAAAATCGTATCCTTTTTATAGTACTTTTCAACATCTTAACATCTTATGACTCAGAGCAAGGAACATTGTGCTATTTTTGTTTGTTGTTTTGTTTTGAAGTCCATTTCATGGGCATTAGAATTGATCATTCGTGATTTGACTAACTCAATATAAAAAAATGCATTCAATACTGGACCTTCCAAGCTAAAAGTGAAGTTATCACGCTATAAATATACGGGAGTGGATTGCCACTTTCTCCATCAGGGGATCTTCCTGACCCAGGGATCAAACCCACATCTCTTATGTCTCCTGCACTGGCAGGCAGGTTCATTACCACTAGCACCACCTGGGAAGCATAAATATAAAAAAGATTGGCTAAGGGATGTTCTCTGCAGCAATGTGTTTTTTAGAAAAATATTTGAAATAATAAAAAAATCTTCATGTACATTTATTTCATCATTAACTTTAATATTTCAAACCTTGTTGTATACATGCTCTTTGGACGGGTATCCCACTGTACTGAGTCTATTTGACTTGCTGTTACCAATGAGAGAATAGCAAATTTCATGGAGGTACAGGTTCAAGGAAGCAACTGTATGTTTCCACTATCACTCTTGATCCTCTATGTTCTCCTTGAACACTTGTTTGAGAGCACTCTCTCTCAGATCTTTGTCACAGCCATGGGAACAAGCTCTAAGTAGTCTGTTGAAGGACTAGAGATCACAAAGAACAAAGATGCATTTTTTTTTTCAGCTGAGGCTATTTTAGGTCAGCCAGTCCAGATCCAACCAATCTGGTCACCTCAGACACATGAGTAAATCTACCCTGTGTTGAGTCGATTCTGGCCCAAATCACCAGGACCATCTGACTTACTTATAGGTCTATGTAAAATAATAAATAGCCAATTTTAAAGACACTATTATGTGGTGCGTTTGTTATTCACTAAAAAATAATTGATACAGACCCAAATCTAAATAACTGAATATACCAGAGTATATAGCTACAATTGAATACTACAAACTATCAAATATGATATGCTTCCCTGTAGCTCAGCAGTAAAGAATCCACCTGCCGATGCAGGAGAGGTGGGCTTGATCTAGGGATCAGGAAGATTCCCTGGAGAAGGAAATGGCAATCCACTCCAGTATTTTTGCCTGTGAAATCCCATGGGCAGTTTAGCTGGAGGGCTATAGTGCATGGGGTTGCAAAAGAGTTGGACATAACTTAGTGACTGAATAACAATATCAAATATGATGTATGTATTTATATGTACACGCACACATAGGAGCATATGCTAAAAGATACAGAGGAAGTTACTATCACTTGTCTCTGGGTAGAAGAAATACAAATGAAAATTACTGTCCAAATCTTGTTTCACTAAGGACACTTATCAAATGAATCATACCTGGAATACATATGACTTCTCTACCTCTGATAATGGAATTATCTTTGCTTTCAAATTTCTGCCTTTCTTTGATTTGTCCATATAATATATATGAAAAAGTAAGGAACCATTCATATAATATAAACCTTGGAACATACTTACACAGAAACTTATACCATATCAGAATCCCATTATATATGAAATACTATTAAGGTACTTATTTGATTTAATTCAGTGTCTGAAACATTTCAAATTAAATGTAGGTTAAAAGCAATTGAAAATTTAAGCAGATTACATATATATAACATGCATGTCCAAAATTCCCTCTCTAAAGGGTATGAAAACATTACCTTCCTCATATAATTCCTTTGAGGGATAAATTTAAAATATGAAAGGTTCTTAGGACAGTGATTACTTAATTAAAGTTAGCTTTTTAAAAAAATCACATAACATTCAATAATGCAGTTAGGAAGGATTGATTTGTGAACCACTATTATAAGTGACATTTTTTTTTTTACCTGTGAACCTGCTGGAATAAGATCTCTGCTGCTGCTACTGCTAAGTTGCTTCAGTTGTGTCTGACTCTCTGCGACCCCATAGACGGCCTCCTACCAGGCTCCTCTGTCCCTGGGTTCTCCAGGCAAGAAAGAAGGTATATATAGACTGATAACAGATAATGCCAAAAGTTAGAACTTGGAAGCACATCAAAATGTAAAAGCATTCACAAGACAGATAATTACTCCAGTTACTTTAGTTTTGAGATGAACCTGATCCTTAGGATAGTGAAGTGATGAAAGTCGCTCAGTCATGTCTAACTCTTTGCGACCCTGTGGACTACACAGTCTATGGAATTCTCCAGGCCAGAATACTGGAGTAGGTAGCCTTTCCCTTCTCCAGGAAATCTTACCAACCCAGGGACTGAACCCAGGTTTCCCACATTACAGGCAGATTCTTTACCAGCTGAGCTACAAGGGAAGCCCCTTAGGATAGTAATAGCCAGTAACTACTTGATTGACTTAGTTACTTGCAAATACTACTGATGTTGTGAATATACCTTAAAATCTTTTGCACATGTTCACACATACACACACACACACACACACACCCCTTGACCCAACAGCATGAATCAGGATACTATGACCTTTGTCTATGGTCACAATATCTAGATACTAGTGGGTCATTTGAGAAGGCACAGCTTGGGGAAAAGGTCAAGCTGTGTGATACAGATCCAAAGTCATGGAGCAAACATAGCAATTTCTTTGAAGTAGAGAAGGAAGAGAAAATTAGAGTGGTTTTATGCATAAATAGAAGTTCTAGCCTTGGAATAATTTTTTGTACCAAGAAGTGGTGTATATATATATATATATATATATATATATATATATTTTTTAACCAGAGTACCTGATACCCCAGCCTTGAGCACCAAAAGAATAGCGAAAATATATCCAATAGAATAGCTGTTAATAGTCATTTCATATTCCTGAAGAAACATAGCAGAACCAAAAAATCATTTTCTAAAGAAATACCTCTCTACCACTATAGCCAAATTGGTTTATTTTTTTAACTGCTTAAACAAATAGAATAAAATCATATTGAAATAGAACCATGAAATATTAATATGTCTAACACTGTAAAGATTATTTCTCAAGGACAGAATATAATTACCTATTATTATTCTTAGTGTATGTTTCTAAAACTTCACGTTGTGAGTCCTGACTGAGTTCAGACAAAGTAGTACCAGAGGAAAACATTCTGAGTGTGAAAGACCAAAGGAAAAGATGGATGAACCAATCACTGTGATGTGAACTGTGTGGATTCTGCATTAAATGTGGATCATAAGAACAGGGAATCACACGTGTCAACGGTGAGGAAGTGCCAAACAAAGGTAACATTAGGAGCAGTGAAATTTCCCAAGGGAAAACAAGACTGATAGAGGGAAACAAAAACATGAACACATGTCTTAGGCAGCTAGTATTTTTTTTGAAAAGAGGCATGTACATCCTTATGCATATACATATTCTGAAAATTTTATATGTACATATGTATGTGTGCATATATATGTGTGTGTGTGTGTGCGTGTGTGTGTGTGTGTGTGTGTGTGTGTGTGTATCTATATATATCAGATCAGATCAGATCAGTCGCTCAGTCGGGTCCGACTCTTTGCAACCCCATGAATCGCAGCACACCAGGCCTCCCTGTCCATCACCAACTCACGGAGTTCACTGAGACTCACATCCATAGAGTCAGTGCTGCCATCCAGGCATCTCATCCTCTGTCGTCCCCTTCTCCTCTTGTCCCCAATCCCTCCCAGCATCAGAGTCTTTTCCAATGAGTCAACTCTTCCCATGAGGTGGCCAAAGTACTGGAGTTTCAGCTTTAGCATCATTCCTTCCAAAGAAATCCCAGGGCTGATCTCCTTCAGAATCGACTGGTTGGATCTCCTTGCAGTCCAAGGGACTCTCAAGAGTTTTCTCCAACACTACAGTTCAAAAGCATCAATTCTTCGGCGCTCAGCCTTCTTCACGGTCCAACTCTCACATCCATACATGACCACAGGAAAAACCATAGCCTTGACTAGACAGACCTTTGTTGGCAAAGTAATGTCTCTGCTTTTGAATATGCTATCTAGGTTGGTCATAACTTTCCTTCCAAGGAGTAAGCGTCTTTTAATTTCATGGCTGCAGTCACCATCTGCAATGATTTTGGAGCCCAGAAAAATAAAGTCTGACACTGTTTCCACTGTTTCCCCATCTATTTCCCATGAACTGATGGGACCGGATGCCATGATCTTCGTTTTCTGAATGTTGAGCTTTAAGCCAACTTTTTCACTCTCCTCTTTCACTTTCATCAAGAGGCTTTTTAGTTCCTCTTCACTTTCTGCCATAAGGGTGGTGTCATCTGCATATCTGAGGTTATTGATATTTCTCCCGGCAATCTTGATTGCACCTTGTGTTTCTTCCTGCCCAGCGTTTCTCATGATGTACTCTGCATAGAAGTTAAATAAACAGGGTGACAATATACAGCCTTGACGAACTCCTTTTCCTATTCGGAACCAGTCTGTTGTTCCATGTCCAGTTCTAACTGTTGCTTCCTGACCTGCATATAAATTTATCAAGAGGCAGGTCAGGTAGTCTGGTATTCCCATCTCTTGAAGAATTTTCCACAGTTTATTGCGATCCACACAGTCAAAGGCTTTGGCATAGTCAATAAAGCAGAAATAGATGATTTTCTGGAACTCACTTGCTTTTTCCATGATCCAGCGGACGTTGGCAATTTGATCTCTAGTTCTTCTGCCTTTTCTAAAACCAGCTTGAACATCAGGAAGCTCACGGTTCACATATTGCTGAAGCCTAGCTTGGAGAATTTTGAGCATTACTTTACTAGCGTGTGAGATGAGTGCAATTGTGCAGTAGTTTGAACATTTTTTGGCATTGCCTTTCTTTGGGATTGGAATGAAAACTGACCTTTTCCAGTCCTGTGGCCACTGCTGAGTTTTCCAAATTTGTTGGCATATAGAGTGCAGCACTTTCACAGCATCATCTTTCAGGATTTGGAATAGCTCAACTGGAATTCCATCATCTTCACTAGCTTTGGTCGTAGTGATGCTTTCTTTTTTTTTTTTTTTTTTTTTTATTTACACTTTCACTTTCTTTTTTTTTTTTTTTTTTTTTTTACATGATATTTTACATGTTTCAATGCCATTCTCCCAAATCTTCCCACCCTCTCCCTCTCCCACAGAGTCCACAAGACTGTTCTATACATCAGTGTCTCCTTTGCTGTCTCGTACACAGGGTTGCTTTCTAAGGCCCACTTGACCTTACATTCCAGGATGTCTGGTTCTAGGTGAGTGATCACACCATTGTAATTATCTTGGTCGTGAAGATCTTTTTTGTACAGTTCTTCTGTGTTTTCTTGCCACCTCTTCTTAATATCTTCTGCTTCTGTTAGGTCCATACCATTTCTGTCCTTTATCGAGTCCATCTTTGCATGAAATATTCCTTTGGTATCTCTGATTTTCTTGAAGAGATCTCTAGTCTTTCCCATTCTGTTGGTTTCCTCTATTTCTTTGCATTGATCGCTGAGGAAGCTTTTCTTATCTCTTCTTGCTATTCTTTGGAACTCTGCATTCAGATGTTTATATCTTTTCTTTTCTCCTTTGCTTTTCGCTTCTCTTCTTTTCACAGCTATTTGTAAGGCCTCCCCAGACAGCCATTTTGCTTTTTTGCATTTCTTTTCCATGGGAATGGTCTTGATCCCTGTCTCCTGTACAACGTCATGAACCTCCGTCCATAGTTCATCAGGCACTCTATCTATCAGATCTAGGCCCTTAAATCTATTTCTCACTTCCACTGTATAATTATAAGGGATTTGATTTACGTCATACCTGAACGGTCTAGTGGTTTTCCCTACTTTCTTCAATTTAAGTCTGAATTTGGCAATAAGGAGTTCATGGGCTGAGCCACAGTCAGCTCCTGGTCTTGTTTTTGCTGACTGTATAGAGCTTCTCCATCTTTGGCTGCAAAGAATATAATCAATCTGATTTCAGTGTTGACCATATGGTGATGTCCATGTATAGACTCTTCTCTTGTGTTGTTGGTAGAGGGTGTTTGTTATGACCAGTGCATTTTCTTGGCAAAACTCTATTAGTCTTTGCCCTGCTTCATTTACATATATCTATATATACATATATAGATATGTAGATATTCTCTTAGGTATATCTGGGATTATGAGTGACAAACAAGAGTGGTAACAAATCCAGAATGAAGGATGAAGTATGACTGCCTTTTTACAACAATGTTATATACTTGGAAAAGGAAGTTGGAGTTGGCTGGGTAAAGAAAAAGGGATGCAAACAATTGCTTCTCATTAGAGACATTTTATTCCAACAACTAGGACTGTCATGCCAATGACAATCATTTTACAGTAGCTTTTACAAATCAGAACTGGATTAAAACTTCCTCAGATTACTTAGTCAAGGGTTATATAAATGTATTGGGGTTAAAAATAAGAAATTAAAGTTTTTTCTCAGGTATTATAGTGGTTAATATGAAGTATGATGCCAATGGGTTGTTTTTGTAGAGAGAATATACTTGAAAGCATTGAAAATACGTGATGGCATGAAGTTTTTTTCTGATATTGTAGATACCACAATTACATTTACAGGTAACATGGATTCCAAACTTTTTTTTCAATTTGAACAGGTTTTAAGTATGTAGGCCTTACATACTTTTCACATCTACAGCAGTTTAGTGAAGAGAGAATAAATATCATAAACTTTGGTTTAGCTGTTGGCAGGTTTTCAATCTGATTTTTTTCAGAGGGATAATAGCATGATACATGGATATTTCTTTTGGAAATTAGTTTATACGCAAAAGCAAAGTTGATTTTTCTCAGAATATAATAACAGTTGGATTTCAAAATGCTGTCAATAACAGATTTAAGAGGTATATGCAAACACTTTCTGTCAACTTCTGTGGCTTTTTTTTTTATATTTCAAGTTAAAATTATAAATTTAATTATCTTAGGATATAAAACAATGCTAACTACATGTGTTTAGTTTACGCCTGCAGTATATTTTTATTTATTTTGAAGTGCTGTCATAGTATTAAGAATAATAAAATATGACTTTTTTGTTAGGCTCCATTTTATTTGCTGTACTTCAAAAAACTACTTGTGTATATTCTGAAAATGAGAAACTGAGTTTTCTTTTTCTTGGTTTTCATTAACATTATGTAATATAATCCAAGTGATTTATTGTTTTATGGTCATTTAAAATTTCGAGTGTCAGTGTATTATGAGAGATAGAGGGCAATAAAATCCTAGCAGTTTACACACCAATTTCCAATGTTCACTTTAGCTTCATTTCATTATCATAATCCATCTAAAGCTTTAAATGTAATATTCTGCATATGCTGTGTGCTAACCAGGCACTGTGCTAATCATGCTTTATATACATTGAAACAGTCACCTCTTACAACATGACTGAAGTGAGGGGATCTGAATTTGAGGAACTCAGCATTCTTATACAAGATGACATGGTTCATGACCAAATTTGAATTAATAAATCTGGGCTGACTTACTCCCAAGGGCCAGCTTTCTTATCAACATGTATTATCATTACATGCCAGGTGGGGATGTTAGTAAAGATAAATGTATGACTGGTAATTTATGAGCACTGCCTATAAACAGTGTCTATATAGAACAACCTTTTCTTACTATGATATTTGAAAGTTATTGTCCATGTAGGCGACATGTCAGTATAATACAGTGACTATATATATATCAATATTCTAGCTTTAAAGACAGACTTATATATTCTTGGTTATGTCTCTAGCTTCAGGATGTTGCTACTGTTCATTTGCTAACTCAAGTCTGACTCTCTGTGACCTCATAGACTGTGGCATGCCAGGCTCCTCTGTCCTCCACTATCTCCCAGAGATTGCTCAGATTAATGCCCACTGAGTCAGTGATGCTATCTAACCATCTCATCCTCTGCTATCCCCTTCTTTTGCCTTCAATCTTTCCCATCATCAGGGTCTTTTTCCATCATCAAGGTGTACATACTAGCTAGTAAATGGGTTATTATATTTGTTTCAAAAGATGTATATGTGTTCAGATACACAGTGGAAATGTCAGTGTACACAGTTTCTTCAATATTCCGCTTTTATAAAAGGTTTCCAGCCAGCACAACTCTAAGTTTACTTAATTGACATTGTATTTTAATCCCTACTGCCTATGTCCCACTTGGTTGAACTCTTGTATTATATAATAAAGTTCTCACCATATACTACTATTAGAGTTAGTATGGAAACAAACTTCACTCACTTTTCAGAACTACAGTTTTTCAATATATTCTTACTAGACTGTCCTCTAATTTCAACCTCACAAAGTTTTCCAAGATTCATCTCGAATACTTCAGGAGAAAAGAGACCACTTTATGAACACTGAAGATAATCACCTGGACCACAGATGGTCTAATTCAATGAAACTGTGAGCCATGCATGTAGGGTACCCAAGATGAATGGGTCATGGTGGACAGTTATCACAAAACGTGGTCCACTGGAGAAGGGAAGGGAAAAACCACCTCAGTATTCTTGCCTTGAGAACCCAATGAACAGCGTGAAAAGGCAAAAAGATAGGACACTGAAAGATGAACTCCCCAGGTCAGTAGGTGCCCAATATGCACTGGAGATCAGTGGAGAAATAACTTCAGAAAAATGAAGAGACAGAGCGAAAGTAAAAACAATACCCAGTTGTGAATGTGACTAATGATGGAAGTAAAGTCCAATGCTGTAAAGAGCAATACTGTATAGGAACCTGAACTGTTAGGTCCATGAATCAAGGAAAATTGGAAGTGGTCAAGCAGAAGATGGCAAGAGTGAACACTGACACTTTAGGAATCAGCAAACTAAAATTGACTGAAATGGGTGAATTTAACTCAGATGACCATTATATCTACTATTGTGGGCAGGAATCCCTTAGAAGACATGGATAGCTGTCATAGTCAACCTAAGAGTCTGAAATGCAGTACTTGGATACAATCTCAAAAATGACAGAATGATCTCTGTTCGTTTCCTAGGCAACCATTCAATATCACAGTAATCCAAGTCTATGCGCTGATTAGTAATGCTGAAGAAGCTGACGTTGAACGGTTCTATGAAGACCTACAAGAATTTCCAGAACTAACAGCCGAAAAAGATGTCTTTTTCATTATAGGGGACTGCAATGCAAAAGTAGGAAGTCAAGAAACACCTGGAGTAACAGGCAAATTTGGCCTTGGAGTACAAAACAAAGCAGGTCAAAGTCTAACTGAGTTTTGCCAAGAGAATGCACTGGTCATAGCAAACACTCTTCCAACAACACAAGAGAAGACTCTACACATGGATATCACCAGATGGCCAATACCAAAATCAGATTGATAATACTCTTGGCAGCCAAAGATGGGCACGCTCTATACAGTTAGCAAAAACAAGACTGAGAGCTGACTGTGGCTCAGATCATGAACTCCTTATTGCCAAATTCATACTTAAGTCGAATAAAGTAGGGAAAACCAATAGACCATTCAAGTTTGACCTAAATCATATCCCATATAATTATACACTGGAAGTGACAAATAGATTAATGGGATTAGATCTGATAGAGTGTGTGAATTACTGTGGACGGAGGTTTGTGACACTGTGCAAGACACAGTGATTAAGACCACTGCCAAGAAAAATAAATATAAAAAGGCAAAATGGATACCTGTGGAGGCTTTAAAATTGCTAAGAAAACAAAAGACACAAAAGGCAAAAGCGAAAAGGAAAGATACACCTATTTGAATGCAGAGTTTCAAAGAATAGAAAGGGGAGACAGGGAAGCCTTCCTCAATGATCAATGCAAAGAAATAGAGGAAAACAATAGAATGGGAAAGACTAGAGATCTCTTCAAGAAAACTAGAGAACCAAGGGAACATTTCATGCAAAGATGAGCACAATAAAGGACAGAAATGGTATGGACCTAACAGAAGCAGAAGATATTAAGAAGAGTGGCAAGAATACACAGAAGAACTGTACAGAAAAGAGCTTCATGACCCAGATAACCACGAAGGTGTGATCACTCACCTAGAGGCAGACATCCTGGAATGCGAAGCCAAGCAGGCCTTAGGAAGCATCACTACAAACAAAGCTAGTGGAAGTGATGGAATTCCAATGGAGCTATTCCAAATCCTGAAAGATGATGCTATGAAAGTGCTACACTTCATAGGCCAGCAAATATGGAAAACTTAGCAGTGGCCACAGGACTGGCAAAGATCAGTTTTCATTCCAATCCCAAAGAAAGGCAATGCCAAAGGATGCCCAAACTACCGCACAATTGCACTCATCTCAAATGCTAGCAAAGTAATGCTCAAAATTCCCAAGCCAGGCTCGAACAGTATGTGAACTGTGAACTTCCAGATGCTCAAGTTGGATTTAGTAAAGGCAGAGGACCAGAGATCAATTCACCAACATCAATTGGATAATCGAAAAAGGAAGAGAGTTCCAGAAAAACATCTATTTCTGCTTTATTGACTATGCCAAAGCCTTTGACTGTATGGATCACAACAAACTGTGGAAAATTCTTAAAGAGATGGGCATACCTGACCACCTTATCTGCCTTCTAAGAAATCTGCATGCAGGTCAAGAAGCAACAGTTAGAACTGGAAATGGAACAATAGACTTTTTCCAAATCAGGAAAGGAGTATGTCAAGACTGTATATTGTCACCCTGCTTCTTCAACTGCTATGCAGAGTACATTATGTGAAATAACAGGCTGGATGAAGCACAAGCTGGAATCAAGATTGCTGGGAGATTTGTCAATAACCTCAGATATGCAGATGACACCACATTTATGGCAGAAAGAGAAGAGAAACTAAAGAGCCACTTGATGAAAGTGGAAAAGGAGAGGGAAAAGTTGGCTTAAAGCTCAACATTCAGAAAACTAAGATCAGGGTGTCTGGTCCCATAACTTCATGCCAAATAGATGGGGAAACAGTGGAAACAGTAAGAGACTTTACTTATTTGGGCTCCAAAATCACTGCAGATGGTGACCGCAGCCATGAAATTAAAAGATGCTTACTCCTTGGAAGGAAAGTTATGACCAACCTAGATAGCATATTAAAAAGCAGAGACATTACTTTGTCAACAAAGGTCTATCTAGTCAAGTCTATTGTTTTTCCAGTAGTCATGTAGGGATGTGAGAGTTGGACTATAAAGAAAGCTGAGCGCCTAAGAATTGACACTTTTGAACTGTGGTTCTGAAGAAGACTCTTGAGCGTCCCTTGGACTGCAAGGAGATCCAGCCAGTCCATCCTAAAGGAGATCAGTTCTGAATATTCATTGGAAGGACTGATGCTGAAGCTGAAACTCCAATACTTTGGCCACCTGATGCGAAGAACTGACTCATTTTAAAAGACCCTGATGCTGGGAAAGATTGAGGGCAGGAGTAGAAGGGGACGACAGAAGATGAAATGGTTGGATGGCATCACTGACTCAATGGACATGAGTTTTGGAAAGTTTTGGGAGTTGGTGATGGATAGGGAGACCTGGTGTGCTACCCTCCATGGGGTTGCTAAGAGCCTTGACTGAGTGACTGAACTGAACTAAAGCACATATATAGGTACTAATAACATCTTGAAACCTATTTACAATAAAAATAATTTTGATTGCCCTATCTATTAAGAATTCTCTTGATTGTGTATATACAATAATGTATGACTTGTGTAAAATGTTAGATATTTGGTAATTTACTGAAGGCATCTTTAGCAGGACCTATTTTATATCACTGATAATTTTAAGACAACTACTAAGCAGAAGACACTGTAGTAGGTAGCCACGCAGAAATGAGCACTGCACAGCCAAATTTTTAGAAGATTTTATATCTTACTTAATCTCATTTCTTACACTTAATCATGTCAAGAGAAAAACAGAATTTGTTATGCTATTATTAAAACAGTGCTTTTAATATATTTTGCATATCCAATATTTTTTCAGTATTCTGATATTTATTTTCTTATTATATATTTTAAGTTATGCCCTTTGCTTCAAAGCCTTGGAACATAAGTTAGATAAAACTTTCATTAAATATTTAAATAAGAAGAAACACAATCAAACAGCAGCATAATAACCAAACAAAAAAGCTCCCAGCATAAAACCACAGACCTCACTTATTAAACAGTCTCCTTATACTAGAATATTGTATTTAGAATAAAAGTGTATGGTGTCCTCAGCATTATGTATTATTAATGCTAAAATTCAATACAATAAAATCTGAATTTTGTATAGGGGATACAGTATTCAATAATTAAAGAAGGAGATCAGTTTGTCAATCCTTGGCTTACCCCTTACCCAACTTGTTAAATAATTCAGGTACTTTACTAACAAAGCTGATTTATAGTTAGCTAATTAGTATGATTCATTATAATATGATGAAAACTTGTTGAGTTACACACACTGTAAGAGAGAGTTTTACATGTATACAGTAAATTACTTTTACTAGTATTATTCTTTGTATGCTTACCAAAAGAAAGACTATGTAACTAAGACAAATGAGTGAAAGATGCAAAGTCTACAACATTGTAAAACAATTCTACACAAATGACATTAGAATCACATTTTCCCTAAGCATTTTTGAATTTTCTTTTAAACTTTTAGAATATATCCTAGCATACAGAAGATCTCCAGTAAATGTTGACCCTTTTGCATTGACACAGGAAGGTATTTCCTAAAAATTTTTCTATTTTAATAGTTGTTGCACCATGAAAGCCTTCCTCAGCGATCAATGCAAAAAAATAGAGGAAAACAACAAAATGGGAAAGACCAGAGATCTCGTCAAGAAAATTAGAGATACCAAGGGAATATTTCATGCAAAGATGGGCTCGATAAAGGACAGAAATGGTATGAATGTAACAGAAGCAGAAGATATTAAGAAGAGGTGGCAAGAATACACAGAAGAACTGTACAAAAAAGATCTTCATGACCCAGATAATCACTATGGTGTGATCACTCACCTAGAGCCAGACATCCTGGAATGTGAAATCAGGTGGGCCTTAGAAAGCATCACTAGGAGCAAAGCTAGTGGAGGTGATGGAATTCCAGTTGAGCTATTTCAAAGCCTGAAAGATGATGCTGTGAAAGTGCTGCACTCAATATGCCAGCAAATTTGGAAAACTCAGCAGTGGCCACAGGACTGGAAAAGGTCAGTTTTCATCCCAATCCCAAAGAAAGGCAATGCCAAAGAATGCTGAAACTACCGCACAATTGCACTCATCTCGCACGCTAGTAAAGTAATGATCAAAATTCTCCAAGCCAGTCTTCAGCAATACGTGAACCGTGAACTTCCAGATGTTCAAGCTGGTTTTAGAAAAGGCAGAGGAACCAGAAATCAAATTACCAACATCCGCTGGATCATGGGAAAAGGAAGAGAGTTCCAGAAAAACATCTATTCCTGCTTTACTGACTATGCCAAAGCCTTTGACTGTGTAGATCACAATAAACTGTGGAAAATTCTAAAAGAGATGGGAATACCATACCACCTGACCTGCCTCTTGAGAAACCTTCCTGCAGGTCAGGAAGCAACAGTTATAACTGGACATGGAACAACAGACTGGTTCCAAATAGGAAAAGGAGTACGTCAAGGTTGTATATTGTCACCCTAGTTATTTAATTCACATGCAGAGTACATCATGAGAAACGCTGGGCTGGAAGAAGCACAAGCTGGAATCAAGATTTCCAGGAGAAATATCTATAACCTCAGATATGCAGATGACATCACGCTTATGGCAGAAAGTGAAAAGGAACTAAAAAGCCTCTTGATGAAAGTGAAAGAGGAGAGTGAAAAAGTTGGCTTAAAGTTCAACATTTAGAAAACGAAGATCATGGCATCTGGTCCCATCACTTCATGGGAAATAGATGGGGAAACAGTGGAAACAGTGGCAGACTTTATTTGTGGGGACTCTAAAATCACTGCAGATGGTGATTGCAGCCATGAAATTAAAAGATGCTTACTCCTTGGAAGGAAAGTTATGACCAACCTAGATAGGATATTCAAAAGCAGAGGCATTACTTTGCCAACAAAGGTCTGTCTCGTCAAGGCTATGGTTTTTCCAGTGGTCATGTATAGATGTGAGAGTTGGACTGTGAAGAAAGCTGAGTGCTGAAGAATTGATGCTTTTGAACTGTGGTTTTGGAGAAGATGCTTGAGAGTCCCTTGGACTGCAAGGCAATCCAACCAGTCCATTCTAAAGGAGATCGGTCCTGGGTGTTTTTGGAAGGAATGATGCTAAACTGAAACTCCAATACTTTGGCCACTTCATGTGAAGAGTTGACTCATTGGAAAAGACTGTGATGCAGGGAGGGATTGGGGGCAGGAGGAGAAGGGGATGACAGAGGATGAGATGGCTGGATGGCATCACCGACTTGATGGACTTGAATTTGAATGAACTCCGGGAGTTGGTGATGGACAGGGAGGCCTGGCATGCTGCGATTCATGGGGTCACAAAGAGTCAGACACGACTGAGTGACTGAACTGAACTGAACTGAACTGTTTCACTTGATATTATTACAATAAAGTCTTTACATAGATAAGTATAGCAACTGTATTCAGTATTTATGATTTTATTTTATTTTATTTTATAACAAATAAGCTACCTTTAATTATTTCTCCTGATACAAATATGAGATATTTCATAAGGTATATTGGGTTATTTTCCTTCTGATTTAACCACAGTGGCTCCACATATAAAGATTATTTCTGAAAAATGTACTCAGTACTATTTTTAAAACTGATAAATGTTTGGCTATTCAGTATCTGATAAAAGATCTTTTGGTTTGAATAACATGAAAGTCATATTTAGAGTCAATCCAACTTAGAGACCATGTATACTTTGTAATCTAGGGAGGATCCCTCATTTTATCAGGAACATTTTGGGACCTAAGATCATTATGGTCAAGGGACCTGATTTGATTTGGAGAACTGTTATTATTTGGGTTCAAACAAATTTAATGTTGCATCATGCAGTATTTTCATTTCTATTCCTTTTGTAATCATTTTGGCTATTGAAACAAGGAACCCTGTACTGTAGTTAGAAAAACTGTAAGCTATGATCCCTTAGCTTTCTATTTCCAATGAACAAAACAGGGTGTAATTTGTTACAATCTTAATTAAAATAAACTTCCTTTTGCTGTAATGGTTGTCCGATTTTCTTTCTTTCAAAAAAGTTTTATAATAAACATATATTTCCCATTCATCTCTATCAGATTTTAAACTCTATAAAGTATTGCCAAACAAAAAAGAATCATGGAAAAATCATTGCTTAATTTCACTTTATGCTCTAAGCTGAAAAAGACTATTCTTTAACTTGCCAATAAAACCTAAGCTATATTTCAAAACAATTTCTCCCAACACAAATCAGAATACTTTGTGAATTTATTTAGATGCAAGAGAAAATAGCTTCCTTTCAAAGTTGAAGATATTGAAGTTTTTTTAATAAAGTAAGATTAATTCTGTAATGCAATTCTATAGGAAAAAGGAATTAATGGAACACAATAGGCCAACTAATCACTTCTTGGATAAAGATGACCAACTTCCAAGCTTTAGCTCCATTTTGCATAGATATGATATTAATATTTATTTTAAATATCCTTTAACACATTACATTTTCAGACTACTCAAGCACTACTTTAATTATCCAGAAGAATAATTCTTATTTATTTTCCTGAAGCTTATATTCTAAATTTTGTATGATATTCCCAATATTTGTAGTGAAAGGCCTAAGGGGAATTTCCCTGCTGTCTCTATTTTCCCTGCATGTCCTTATTCCGCCCTGCTTCACACTGACCAGTGAAGAGAAGGGGGAGATAACGGGTAGTTCCCCTCATTGTTGGATTTCCCCTCATTGACAGACAAGAGCGTAATATCTTTAACCAGAAATGAATTACCTTCTCCCTTTGAGGACAGATTTATGGGTCTCTTAGCCTAGCTCAGATTCCACCTCCAAAAGCCCATATTATCTACACACCAGGAAGCTAGGAAGGTGGACATGGTAAAACCACATACCTGGAAATCCCTGAAACTTGAATAAAAATGTAGCATACAAAGATAGCAGGACGGGGAAAAGATACACTACTTCTTTCAAAGATGCAAACAAATGAGGTAAGGAGTTCAACTGACAAACATCAATGCAGAAAAGGAAACATGGTTTCCTCCCTCAGTGTAAGGAAGAGCAGCTCTTCCTACTTGCATCACCAGTGAAGTTAATGTCATTGAGAATGTAGGCAGGCCTCTGGGGTAAGTCACATGCCTTTCTTGTTAGCTGACATTACTTTATAAGGGTTCCTTTCCCTGTGCCCTGGAAATTTGCGAAAGTCCTCTGCAAAGTGCTTTCAGCTTGCTGCCTCATAAACAGGGGTATACACTGACTACTGCATGGAATTCTGCAACCAGAGATTTTGCACTTGATAGAGCAAGCACATTGGGATCTGGAAGACCACCACATCAAGGAGTATATAGCCAAGGGAAGCTGACTTTCCACCACCTTCCACAATTATTGAAGACTGCAGGGGTTAAAAATTCATTAAGAGGCGTTGCTAAAGGTAGTATCTGAAGCCTCTCCACTGAAGATGAGCTGAAGAAGTTGCAGCCATGTACCCAGAAGAGAGGTGAATAACCCTCTGATTTACATCAGCAGACTGCTGAAGCTTTTTCAGGAGTCACTGGCAGGGACCCCGGGGGCAGATCAAATCTGTACTCTAGTACTTAGCAATCTTTGTCTGGCTCTGTCACCAATTATCTAAACTCAAATTAAGAAAAAGGTGGTAGAATGGCAAGAACAGATTGTTACTCAAATTTTAATAGCAGCCATTCAGTTTGGGGACAATCTAGAGAAAAACAGAAAGAAATTAAAGAGTACAATGTTGGCTGCTTAGTTAAAACTCATTACTAATGGGAATAATTCTTACTTTGCTCAGCCTATAAAAGGAAGAAAGGAGACCGTATGTCATTAATGCAAAAACCCAGCTCACTGGAAAAAAGGTTATAGAAAGAGACTCTGGGAGATGCAGGAACTACAATCACATGAAAATCAGGAAAGCCCAGAAAGTCAGGGAATTGTTGTCTTAAAATGAACAGACTTAGGGAAACTCAGAGGTGGGAACTGGTGATATTGGTGCTACTTATTCTAAAACTTACTCAGAAATTTCTCTTTCCATTTGGTGACAGATCAATACAAATCTGGTATTTCAGGTCAACCTCTACTTCCTTTTCTTCTGCTTTTACCATACAGCTAGATCTTCTTTCTGAAAAACGTGTGTTTTTATTTTCTCTTGATCTTCTTGAAAATCTAATTGGAGAGAGACTTACTATATAACTTAAAGGCTATTCTGTCCTAAACTTCAGATAGAAAGTCTGTGGTGTTCCTTGGGGAGAAAGGTATTTGCATTAGTTAAATATGTATCTCTGAAAGTAAAAGGTTATGATAGAAAGTGGCAATTCGTGCCAGCCTGGAAAACCATCCTGAGTTACAACGCTTTGGGGTATGACAGGGAGTGGCATTCTCACATGCCTTACTGGAAAAGCACTGTGATCTGAACAAATCAGTACATCACTTTGAGTCCCAGAGAATGATGAGACTCATTTAATTTGAGATATAGATGATAAAAATAGTTTACCAAGATAATAATCCATGGTCATATGTAAAATAATATCTTTCATCAATGTCTCAATTCAAAGAAATAAAATGATAATAAAATAAAGATAATTTTAAATAGGACACTAATCCATAATATTATATTTTCAATAAAAGAGGAACGTAAATTTGGTAAAGTTAATTAACCACTATAGAGATTTGTACAAAATCTTACCATTAATCTGTGTAGCTCCCAAATCTGCAAACATTCTCAATATTGACTTGGGTAGCACTGTCTGCAAAATATTTCTCTGTAATTTACTGAGGTTCTGACTTTTCTCTATTTCTACATGTTCTGCTAGAGGAAGGATCTAAATTATAGTTTACTGTTACTTATGACAGGGGCTATATTATGTCAGAGGGTTTAAGTACTTTCCTACATGTTTTTCTAATCACTTACAGGAGAACTCAAGAGAAAATTGTCCCACCAAAGGGACCTTTAAGTGTTCAAAATGTAGATGACTTGTTGGTGGCCTCAGAAACTTGAGAACACTGCAAAGTTGATACTGTAGTTGATACTGTGGCTTTGTTATACTCTTTGCTTCCCAGTACAAAAGGCCTCACCAAACAAATTGAACTATTGCTCAACTGAAGTTTAACACTTACAGTATTTATCAGCTGCAGCTCACAGTTTTAAAATCTGTAAGTCAGCTCATTGTGCAGATAAGGAACTAACAAAAAAAGAATGAAAAATTGGGAAAAAAAAAATAAAGAAAACCAAAAGAATGCACAATGTATCTGGTACTAGTACAATATTGTAAACAGTGGGTCCTAATATTGTAAACCTTGGGTCCTAGCATTTGAAGAGAAAACAAAACCTCTGATAGAACTACTGTATGCTAATTATGGAGATCAACATGGTGAACTCCTGGAAGCAGAGATCACCAAGTTGCTTAAGGAGAGGTGAACAGGCCCAGGTCAGAAACAGAGCAAGTCAAAGCTCCTGTGGCTTTGTACCTTTAGTACTTTATACCTCATCATCTCCTAACCCCTGTTTTGTCCCTCCCCATTTCACTCTACCCACTGGTAACCATTACTTTGTTCTCTGTATATGTGAGTCTATTTCACTTCTGTTATATTCATTTGCTTTATGTTTTTAGATTCTACATATAATTAATAACGTACAGTATGTGTTTTTCTCTGATTCATTTCACTAAGCATAGTGCCCTACAGGTATTATATACATGACTTTTTCTTTATCTATTCATCCATTGATGGATACTTAGGGGGCTTCCATCCTCTGGCTATTGGTAAATAATGCAGCTATGAACATTGGGGTACATGCATCTTTTCAAATTAGTGTTTTCATTTTCCTCAGATGTATATACCCAAGAGTTGAAATGCTGGATTATATAGGAGTTCCCTTTTTAGTTTTTTGAGGAACTTCCATAATGTATTCCATAGTGGCTACACCAATTTACATTCCCACCAACAGTCTACTAGGGTTCCCTTTTTGCCACATCTTCACAAACATTTGTTATTTGTAGTCTTTTTGATTATAGCTACTCTAACAGGTGTGAGGCGATAACTCATGGTGGTTTTCATTTGCATTTCTCTGATGATTTGGTGATGGTAAGCATCTTTCTATGTGTTTACTGGGCATTAGTAAGTCATTCTTGGAAAAATTTCTGTTTAGATCTTTTGACCAATTTTAACTGAGTTTTTTTTTTAATTGACTTGTGTGAACTGCTTATCTAGTTGGATATTAATCCCTTATCAGTCATATTATTTGCAAATATTTTCTCCCATACAAGAGGCTGTCTTTTCATTTTGTTGATGGTTTCCTTTGCTATGAAAAAGGATTTAAGTTTAATTAGGTACCATTTGTTTATTTTTGCTTTGCTTATTTTTCCTTTTGTTTCCATTGTCTTAGAAGATAGGTCCAAAAAATATTAACAATTTATATCAAAGAGTGTTCTGCCTATGTTCTCCAATTATTGACAAAGCAAAAGGCAGACTATTTCCATTAGTAATTATTGATAACAGCAAAGTAAAAGCAATTAACCTATGTCCAGGTACTCAAGGCCTATATTTGACACAAAAAATTGACATCTTTCGGAAAGATGATATAGAAAGGAAAAACATCTGATTAATACACAAACAGAAATCTGGCATTTACAGATAAAGACTTCAAGAAAACAGGTCCAAAGTCACTCCATTAACCTTAGGATGTAAATTCTCTTCAGTCTCAATACTGATGGATAAACAAAGGTAAATATGATTTAGTTAGCTGTTATAATAGTATAGTTACTGATTTAGACCCAATGTCAAAACAAAAACAAACCAAAAGCCCATAGGCTTTGTCCTCAAGACTTAAAGTAAGAGTATACATAAACACTGGAAGTTCAACATATACCTTTCAATAAGTGCCTCATAATAAGATTTTAAATATTAGATAATAGCTTCAGATACCATCCCTTGTATTTCATATCCAGGAAATAGCAAAACTATTAAAAATGATAGAACAGTTACTAAAACATTAAATTGTCATATTAATGTGATGACAATTGTGACTGACACTCAGGATTTATTGAATTTTGCAAGGGCCACGTCTAGATAAAAATTTAGACTTTCAGTCACCATAGTTGAGCTATTCCTTAGGTTTGAATAAAATAGGACTTTATAAAGAATCACCAAATGATATTTCGATAGTTATCCATTTGAAAACACAAGCAATAAGGACAACACAATTGGCAAATTAATATATTGCTAAGAAAAAATTTATAATCTGCTATTTGGGAAACTGCCTCTACCATTCACCATTGGTATGATACATTCAAAGGTCAATCCCTGAAAGCAAATAAAGTACTGAGTTCTAAAAATTCAATAATTCTATTATTTAATTGCTATTTTGACAATTGCTTTGTTATATATTTTACTGTGTACTGGCTGGGTATTTAGACTGCTGTAACTTGCCCAGAAACAGATAATAACAGCAATGAAAATCATTAGAAGTTGTACTGTTACTATTTTATAGTAAGACAGGGAGAAGACTGTAAGGGCACATGCAAACTGCCAAATTTAGAACTAAAGAATGTTCTTCCCAAGAATCTGGGTGCCATCTATAAGTACACAACAAGAAAGAGTGTCTTTCCCTACTTCTGTGAGAGAGTAGGAAATTAATTTGAGTAGGAGCCTTCTTCCAAGTTGCAAAACCACCTCTTAACATAAAGAAATGAGAAGTTTGTTTTTGTTTCCCTTTAGATAAGGCCTAAAAGGTAACAAAAATGATCACTCCAATCACTAAGTGAATTTAAGATGAACTGGCTTAAAGCTCAACATTCAGAAAACTAAGATCATGGCATCTGGTCCCATCACTTCATGGGAAATAGATGGGGAAACAGTGGAAACAGTGTCAGACTTTATTTTGGGGGGCTCCAAAATCACTGCAGATGGTGACGGCAGCCATGAAATTAAAAGACGCTTACTCCTTGGAAGGAAAGTTATGACCAAACTAGATAGCATATTCAAAAGCAGAGACATTACTTTGCCAATAAAGGTCCATCTAGTCAAGGCTATGGTTTTTCCAGTGGTCATGTATGGATGTGAGATTTGGAATGTGAAGAAAGCTGAGTGCCAAAGAATTGATTCTTTCCAACTGTGGTATTGGAGAAGACTCCTGAGAGTCCCTTGGACTGCAAGGAGATCCAACCAGTCCATTCTAAAGGAGATCAGTCCTGGGTGTTCTTTGGAAGGACTGATGCTAAAGCTGAAACTCCAATATTTTGGCCATCTCATGTGAAGAGTTGACTCATTGGAAAAGACTCTGATGCTGGGAGGGACTGGGGGCAGGAGGAGAAGGGGACGACAGAGGATGAGATGGCTGGATGGCATCACTGACTAGATGGACATGAGTTTGGGTGAACTCCAGGAATTGGTGATGGACAGGGAGGCCTGGCATGCTGCAATTCATGGGGTCGCAAAGAGTCGGACATGACTGAGCGACTGAACTGACTGACTGATGCAAGACAAATGATGTTGTCAAGTTCTCTCATTTGAAGATTAGTTATTGTTTATCTTGAAAACATTTATGTAATGGGGTGTATCTGCTTGGCTATATAAAGGGGAAGATTTCTTTGTTTTTGGATCCTTTAGTGGGTTGTCTGTGATGTCCACCACATATTTTCTTGTTTGATGTTTATTCAATATTAAAACTGTATCTTTCTCTTCTGGTTTTATCAAGAGATTTTCTGAATGGGGAAAATATTTCATTTTTAATTATATTTATCCAATATTTGATACTAAAACTTTACAGAGTTTTCCTAGAAAAATAAAGAACAGACCAACCTCACTTACAGATGTATATATGAAAACTTTAAGTAAAAGCTTAAGGATGAGTGATAAATTATGTGCCTGGATATGCATTGCACTACTCATAATAACCAAGACCGCAAAAATGTAATCTTTAACAACTGACAGAACTTTACATTATAAAACATTTAAAGTATGCAGTCAATGAAGTAATATTTTCAAGAATGATTTGGGCCATAGATGTAAGTATTCAATTTTTAATTTGTGATCTGATTTTACCTTTCTGTTTATCTTCATCTATTGCTCTTAGTCTCAGTCCACTGGTTTTCATACCACACTTCCAACAGCCTCTAAAAGTTTCACCTTTGATTCTCTCAGCCTTTTCAATATGCCTGTGTGCTCTGGGAACAACATTCCCAGAAGATAAACTAAATTCAGCCTCTTCTGCATAGCTCCTTTAATGAAAATGATCTTACAAATAAAGTAGAATTGATATTAAAATTATTGGAAGATCCATATGTGATGGAAAAGGATGGTTGTATACAGAATTTTACAATATAAAATCATTACACATAAATTTGAAATCTTTTTGCCACTTCTAGATAGAATATCTGGACATAGTTTCCTGAAGGGAAATCTGAGGCATGTATTACTGCCACCATTTTGAAATGTGGAACATGGTCACCATTAAGGTCCACCAAGCTAAGAAGAGATGATGGTCAGAGAGGCCCCATTTGATGCTGCTATTGGGAAACCTTTACCATCAATATGAATCTTCCTTACTTACATCAAAGTGCCTTACTTTAAAAGCATTTTTGACCCCAACCAGGCACTAGTTAACTTGTTCCAGATCCAGATTTAAAAACTGTGACCACTTCATGTCTTCTCTAAAGGCCAGGTATAGTAAGTCCTCAATATTTGTTCATTTCAGTTCAGTTCAGTTCATTTCAGTCACTCAGTCATTTCCAACTCTTTGCGACTCATGAATTGCAGCACACCAGGCCGCCCTGTCCATCACCAACTCCCAGAGTTCACTGAAACTCATGTCCATAAAAGTCAATAAAGCAGAAATAGATGTTTTTCTGGAACTCTCTTGCTTTTTTGATGATCCAGCGGATGTTGGCAATTTGATCTCTGGTTCCTCTGCCTTTTTGAAAACTAGCTTGAACATTTGGAAGTTCTCAGTTCATGTATTGCTGATGCCTGGCTTGGAGAATTTTGAGCATTATTTGACTAGCGTGTGAGATGAGTGCAACTGTGTGGTAGTTTGAGCATTCTTTGGCATTGCCTTTCTTTGGGATTGGAATGAAAACTGACCTTTTCCAGTCCTTTGGCCTCTGCTGAGTGTTCCAAATTTGCTGTCATGTTGAGTGCAGCACTTTCACAGCATCATCTTTCAGGATTTGAAATAGCTCAACTGGAATTCCATCACCCCCACTAGCTTTGTTCGTAGTGATGCTTTCTAAGGCCCACTTGACTTCACATTCCAGGATGTCTGGCTCTAGGTCAGTGATCACACCATTGTGATTATCTGGGTCATGAAGATCTTTTTTGTACAGTTCTTCTGTGTATTCCTGACACCTCTTAATCTCTTCTGCTTCTGTTCAGTCCATACCATTTCTGTCCTTTATTGAGCCCATCTTTGCATGAAATGTTCCCTTGGTGTCTCTAATTTTCTTGAAGAGATATCTAGTCTTTCCAGGTCTGTTGTTTTCCTCTATTTCTTTGCATTGATCGCTGAGGAAGGTTTTCTTATCTCTTCTTGCTATTCTTTGGAATTCTGCATTCAGATGCTTATCTTTCCTTTTGTCCTTTGCTTTTCGCTTCTCTTCTTTTCACAGCTATTTGTAAGTCCTCCTCAGACAGCCATTTTGCTTTTTTGCATTTCTTTTCCATGGGGATAGTCTTGATCCCTGTCTCCTGTACAATGTCACGAACCTCTGTCCGTAGTTTATCAGGCATTCTATCTATCAGATCTAGTCCCTTAAATCTATGTCTCAATTCCACTTACAATCATAAGGGATTTGATTTAGGTCATGCCTGAAAGGTCTAGTGGTTTTCCCTACTTCCTTCAATTTAAGTCTGAATTTGGCAATAAGGAGTTCATGATCTGAGCCACAGTCAGCTCCCAGTCTTGTTTTTGTTGACTGTATAGAGCTTCTCCACCTTTGGCTGCAAATCAATCTGATTTCGGTGTTTACCATCTGGTGATGTCCATGTGTAGAGTCTTCTCTTGTGTTGCTGGAAGAGGGTGTTTGCTATGACCAGTGCGTTCTCTTGGCAAAACTCTATTAGCCTTTGCCCTGCTTCATTATGTATTCCAAGGCCAAATTTGCCTGTTACTCCAGGTGTTTCTTGACTTCCTATTTTTGCATTCCAGTCCCCTATAATGAAAAGGACATCTCTTTTGGGTGTTAGTTCTAAAAGGTCTTCTAGGTCTTCATAGAACCGTTCAACTTCAGCTTCTTCAGCATTACTGGTTGGGGCATAGACTTGGATTACTGTGATATTGAATGGTTTGCCTTGGAAATGAACAGAGATCATTCTGTCGTTTTTGATATGCATCCAAGTACTGCATTTTGGACTCTTGTTGACCATGATGGCTACTCCATTTCTTCTAAGGGATTTCTACCCGCAGTAGTAGATACAATGGTCATCAGAGTTAAAGTCACCCGTTCCTGTCCATTTTAGTTCGCTGATTCCTAGAATGTTGAGGTTCACTCTTGCCATCTCCTGTTTGACCACTTCCAATTTGCCTTGATTCATGGACCTGACATTCCAGGTTCCTATGCAATATTGCTCTTTACAGCATCGGACCTTGCTTCTATCACCAGTCATATCCACAACTGGGTATTATTTTTGCTTTGGCTCCATCCCTTCATTCTTTCTGGAATTATTTCTCCACTGATCTCCAGTAGCATATTGAGCACCTACTGACCTGGTGGCTCAGATGGTAAAGCATCTGTCTACAATGAGGGAGACCTGGCTTCAATCCCTGGCTTGGGAAGATCACCTGGAGAAGGAAATGGCAATCCACTCCAGTACTATTGCCTGGAAAATCCCATGGACAGAGGAGCCTGGAGGGCTAAAGCCCACGGGGTCGCAAAGAGTCGGACACGACTGAGTGACTTCACTTTCACTTTCACTGACCTGGGGAGTTCCTCTTTCAGTATCCTATCATTTTGCCTTTCATACTGTTCAGTATGAACAGTATGAAGAGATCTCTAGTCTTTCCCACTCTGTTGTTTTCCTCTCTTTGCATTGATCGCTGAGGAAGGCTTTCTTATCTCTCCTTGCTATTCTTTGGAACTCTGCATTGAGATGCTTATATCTTTCCTTTTCTCCTTTGCTTTTTGCTCCTCTTCTTTTCACAGCTATTTGTAAGGTCTTCCCAGACAGCTGTTTTGCTTTTTTGCATTTCTTTTCCATAAGGATGCTCTTGATCCCTGTCTCCTTTTCAGTGTCACGAACCTCTGTCCATAGTTCATCAGGCACTACAGATCCTATCAGATCTAGTCCCTTAAATCTACTTCTCACTTCCACTGTATAATCATAAGGAATTTGATTTAGGTCATACCTGAATGGTCTAGTGGTTTTCCCTACTTTCTTCAATTTCAGTCTGAATTTGGCAATAAGGAGTTCATGATCTGAGCCACAGTCTGCTCCAGGTCTTGTTTTTGGTGACTGTATAGAGCTTCTCCATATTTGTTAAGTAACTACAAAGAAAGGAAAGTGGGAAGGAAGGTATGATGAAAAAAGGGAAATGAAGGAGGATCTCTGGGCAAGGCCTTATGATTGACTGGACTAAAATGACAATGAGGAGCATTCCATTTCCTCAAAATCTTTTTCATTTCTTTTCCACAATTATGAGAAAATGATGAATTTATTCAACGACAATCTATAACGTCATTTAAAACACAGATCGGAGAAGGCAATGGAACCCCATTCCAGTACTCTTTTGCTTGGAAAACCCCATGGATGGAGGAGCCTGGTGGGCTGCAGTCCATGGGGTAGCTAAGAGTCGGACACGACTAAGCGACTTCACTTTCACTTTTCACTTTCATGCATTGGAGAAGGAAATGGCAACCCACTCCAGTCTTCTTGCCTAGAGAAACCCGGGGATGGGGAAGCCTGGTGGGCTGCCGCCAATGGGGTCGCATAGAGTCGGACACAACTGAAGCGACTTAGCAGCAGCAGCAAAACACAGATAGAATATATAAAATATATTTCAGAGCATAATAAATTAATTAAATACTGTTTTCATGAATAATCTAGAAATGCAAGATTTTTCTATGGAAGACTTGGAATAAAGAGTGTCAAAAATGATGGCATAGAAAATTTACTTTAAAACGCCACTTAATTAAGATATAGATAGATAGATATGTAGATACATATTTTAAATATAATGCTTCATTTCTAAGGCATTTGATGTCTGGATCCATTTAAGCAGCCTTTTGGAAGTCTTATTTTTTTTTTTATTTATCAAACTTGCTATTCTACTAAGTTACTTAAGTATTATTACAGATAATTTGTGTATTAATTTATTATGACAAACAGATTAAAGTTCTTTTTGTAGATATTTCTCCCATTTTAATTATATAAAATAAAAATAAGTTTGAAGGTAAAGGTGATAAGAAAAATAAAATGCCAGATTAAAAAAAATAATAAGTTTGAGCATTAAATTGATGTTAGTGCCCAATTAAAATACATTAAATATAAACTATTTTAGGCAATTTGTTTCTTAATAATTTTGTTCCAGAATAAATTAAAAACTGTTTGTTGGTTGATTTGGGGATTGATTCAATTTTTTACCTTTTGTGAATCCTATTTCTCATGTGTTATAATAATAAACATAATTTATTACATGATATTTTTAATATACATGTAATACTTAACACAATAGTCCCAAAGTTGCATACCTTTTGTTTCAGACTATGCCAATCCTCTATTTTTTCATTTTGCCAAGAGAAATGCTAAAATATACTTCCTGTTTCAATAATTAATGGATAATTAATTAGACAACCCAGATTCAACACTGGTCTGTTATACTATGGAGGGCAGGATCAACTCCCCATCCCAAACTGGCTCAAATGTAAGACTTATTTTGCCAGTCTCCCACAACCAAAAATGTGTAATATTTTATAACTCATGTTATGAAGTTTTCTCAGGGGAGGCAGCATCCAAGCCTGTCTTAAATGTCTTGAGCTAGAGGAGGCACTGGGTTTGGTTTTTATTATAGACAGCATGTGTGGCTGGGGTGAGAATTCCAATGTGTGGACAGAAGTTTATGCTTGAAACTCCCACTGTTGCCAAGACACAGAGAACCTGTGCTTTCTTACTGACTTGTTCAGATGTGCAGCAAAAGGGGATGAGAGAGGTTTGGGGTCTAAATGATGTGAACAATCAAGCATGAAAATGGACTCAGACTCTTAATTATGAAACCTTACTCTATTACTTCCTAGAGGTAGGATCATGGATAACTTAACTTACTTGCTTTAATAGCAAGCTCTTCCTCATAGATTGTATTTATTTTATAAATTAAATGGGGATATATGAGTTTTCACCACATAGTTATGGTGGGGATTAAATGGGTATATGGGTGTGTGTGTGTGTGTGTATTTTTTTTTCCCCCTTAGAAACTTCTTGGAGCAAAGGATGAACTCAGAACTGGTTTTCCTCCTTAATGGAACAATTACATGCTAGGACATTTTTCTAAGTGGAATATGTGACATAACTGTCATCACAAGCTTGCACTGTTACAGGGGGGAAAGCTAAAAGTGACTAGAATTGGCGCCATAAATTAGAGAAAGGAGACCGTTTAGATTTAGAGAAGGAAAACTTAACTATAAACATGGAGCAGTTAAAATTTAAGGTCCACTTTGAAGGCTGAGTAGTGCCTTCAGTGGGAGAGAAAACTATTTTTTCAGACAGAAGGAACAGCATAAACAAAAACACTCCGTATGGGAAGTGCAAGGAATGGAATGACAACCAGAGTTCAGGCCTTGTGGGGAGGACTGGATATCCACAGGATAGCCAGTGACCTGTGAAAGAATTCTATTAAAAATTGCCAAATTGTGCATTATAAATTATAAAACCCAAAGGATATTTCAAAAATAGAAGTGAATACCAAAGTAAACAGCTGAAGAACCAATTCATAGACATGATGCAACTTAATATCTAAGTTCATGGTATTTTCCTAGATCAAAAATCAATCAAGTATATTTCACCTTATAGTAAACACAGAGACAAGATATGTCTGGGGCTGGGAAAGACCTACTTGACCTGCTCATAAAGTAAATGGAGGGAGACTGTGATTATCTTGATGACTGGGGAACTAGGAGAACTAGGACAAAATTTGGTACAAACTATGGTATAATATTTCCACCATTCATCAAAGTGTGGAAGGCTTTAGGATTATGGCACACAACAGATTGAAAGTTACAGAAAAGTTCTACCTATGAATGTTGTCAGAAAGTTATCCACAGACAAAAAGCCTATTTTCCACTCTATTTTAGTAACTGTTTTATCTTCTCAGTTTACAGTAGTAAAGAAAAGAAATGAGGTCTTAGATCTCATAAATCCTATAACTAACAATGAAGAAAGAAAACAAATGAATAAAGAAATAGTACAATTTTAGTTTTAAATATTATTAAATAAATAAAATGGGATGAATGACAAAAAGGGGGTTGGGACATGTGGGGAATTTTAGAAAAGCTCTGCTGGAAATTTGATATGGAATTTCAATGACAAGACAAGGTCAGTTATGCAAAGACCTAGGGAAGAATATTCAGATACAACATAATTATAGGGGAAAATATTATGAGGTGAGACAGTCTTCAATTAGTGTATGAGGAACTGTAATAAAATAAGAATATGTAAATAGACTACTCTTTTGGAGGAGAAACGAATTGGATTGTGTAACTGGATAACTGGATATAGGGATGAAGAAGAAATAATATGCAGTTAAGATACCAAGAAGAGAAAGCAGAAAAGTATATTGATCATTGAGTGTGTGCTTTAATATACATTGTACAAATAAGCTTTGTAGTAGCAATTCAAGCCACATGGTTGAACTCATGTAACATATGTGAAAACAGTGGTTTTGAGCTAATCTGGGATTTCTCAAAGTCACTTTGTCAAAATTTTAAAGAGCATCTCCTAACTTCAAAGCCCAGGCTGTTGGCATTTTACCTTGCTCTTTCTTCCTGGGTTTAAGTGATACCTGGTGGTACCAATGAAACAGAGAGGATATTTAGAAAAGAAAGTTCATATACTTTCAAAATGGGTTTTATTATAGATATCTAAGTGGAATTATTTACCAGGCCATTGCAGTGGAATAACAAATAAGGAGAGGCCCAAGGCTATATTGATTCTAATAAATCCTATAAAGGAGAGAATTGAGAGGAAAAAAAAAAGAGGCTTTGTTAATGCTTTTTCTAGTCAGTTTATGATCCTGAAAAAAATATTGGATTTGATAAAAGCTTTATAAATTCTTTAAACTCATTTACCATTTGATTACCAACCATGAATATTTCAATATTTTTTGAATGAATGGCATTTTACTAGAGAAACCTCAAAGCCAAATTTTCTGAGGAAAACTGGTATTTGCCTTATTTGGATGCTAAACACTTTTAAAACACTTCTATTGGGGCAATCATTTATCAAAGCAAAAATCTAATTAGTTGTAGAACTCTTATTTAATTTTATACTAGTTCTAGGAAGGGAGATCAGAGTAATACTTAAATGATATTCAGAATGGGAATATTTGCAAAAATAGCACAATTTAAATAAGTATGTTTGAGTAAATACAGTGGAAGAACCTACAGTATCATCAGGGAAGGATATCTGATGTTTTGATACACAAAATCATTCAGAGTAATTAACATGGAAGAAAAACAATGAAGGACCGGAGAACTTTGGGAAGACTGCAGAATAGGAAGCACCAAGAATCTATTTCCCCACCTAGACAAGTGCACTGGCAGAATCTATTGATGTCATTATGTTGGAGCTCTGGAGTTAATAAGCTTTGCAACTTTCAAAATAAACTTTGGAAAGTAAACTGGGTTAACTTTGGTCAATTATATCAGCTCTGTAGTTGCCACCCATTCCTCACCTTCCATTCCTACAGCAGGGATCCATGCACATGTTCCTAGAGTAACTTGTACAAAGATTTCAGGATCAAGACAGGCGATCACCCTATTCTCCAAATACCAGAGGGAATGTGCTTTGATTAGTGATGGTGGTGGTGGCGATGGTTTAATTGCTAAGTTGTGTCTGACTCTTTGTGACCCCATGGACTGTAACCCGCAAGGCTCCTCTGTCTATGGGATTTCCCAGGCAAGAATACTGGAGTGGGTTGCCATTTCCTTCTTTAGAGCATATTCCTTGACCAGGGATTAAACCCAGGTCTGGTGCATTGCAGGTGAATTCGTTACTGACTGAGTCACCAGGGAAGTCTCCTGATCCATGATTACTGCTTCCAATCAAGGATGTGCAGACAGAGAAGTAGCCCTTGTTCCATTACTCCTTCATTGTTGCAAGCCTCTCCTTCTCAGGCTGAAGAAACTTCAACGGATTCTAGGGCTGAGCCTTATTATCTCTACCTTCACTCTTCATTTCCCAGAGATTAAATACTAGGGACTTCAAAATCAACTGCATATAGAGAGGAAACTAAAAAATCCTCTGCATATATGCAGGAAAAGGTGCAGGATCAAAATAACCTAGAGAAGACTTTAATCTATACCTCAGGCTTATTCTCAGCATAAAGACAGTCTACAATGATTGAAAACAAAAAATAACATACACAAAACACAACAAGCCTGTGGGATCAAGAAGAATTTGATTACCACATTATTAGATTAAAATGTCCAATGTTCAACAGAAAATCACAAGGTACACATGAAAGAGGAAAAACATGGCCCATTTAAAAAAAAAATACCAACAGAAACTAACTCTGAGAAAAACCAGATGAACACTCAACCAGATAGTTTTGAAAACAACTAGCTTAAAGATGCACAAAGAACTAATGGAAGATGTGGAGAATGTTAAGAAAATGATATATGAACAAATTAAAATATTAATAAAAACAGAAAACCTAAAAAGAAGTCAAAAAGAAGTTATAGATTTGAAAAGTACAATAATTAAAAAAATTTACTAGAAAGATTGAAAGGCAGATTTGACCAGGTAGAATGAACCAGTGAATTTGAAGACCTACAATGAGAAGATAAAAAGGGGAAAGATATTACCTGAAGAAATAATGGCTGAGATACACCAAGTTTTATGAAAGACATGAATATAGCATCCAATAACTCAACAACATCCAAACAGGATGAACTTAAAGAGATTCATCCCAAAATACACTTATAATCAAACTGTTGAAAGATAATGACAAAGAAAGAAACCTGAAAGAAGGAAAAGAAAAGTGGCTTATCACATATAAAGCATCCTCAGTAAGATTCTCAGCAGATTTCTCATCAGAAACGTTGGAGGCCATAAGGCAGCAGGCTGATCTATGTATTCAAAGTGTTTAAAAAAAAATAAAAACACTGTCAATCAAGAATCCTATACCTGGCAAAACTTTTCTTCAAAATGAGGGAGAGGTTGAGATCAGATGGTGGATGTGGAGCTTATCTCCCCCAATGAACACTTCAAAAATATCTACATGTGGAGCAATTTTAACTGAAAACTAAATGGAAACTGGCAGAAAGACTCCTGTACAACCAGGGATGTAAGAAAAAGCCACATGCAACTGGGCAGGAAGGGAAGTAATCAGGTTTAACCTGTGCCCCTGGCAGGGAACTCGGAGGAAAAGGGAAATTACATGAGGAGAGATCCTCCATGGGGAGTGAGCATTTCAATCCACATATTGGGTGCCCCAGTCCTGGGGTTTAACACAGGAAACACAAGTCCCCTTTGCTTGTTGGAGGGCTGGTGGGATTAACAGGAGGGTTGAGGAAAGCCTGGGTTCTGCTTCTTTGTGTGTGTACACACACTTGCTCTCAAAACAGGGTGGAGAGGGTGAACTGAAACCACAAAAGAGAAAAGAGGCTGGCCAGCTTCCTCCCACTGCCATTGTACATGCCCCAGCCAGATCTGAGTGAATGTTCTAGCCCTACTTGCTTCTTGATGCAACTCCACACTGGGGCAAGGGCCCACATGTGAGACATAGAGGCAGCTCACATCTAAAGCAGTGTCTAAGTAGGGTAGGGTCGGTCATTACTGGAAGCATAGGAGAAGTAGCTTCATTTCTATTTGTGGCCAGACCACCACAGCCTGTGCCTAGACCCGTGTAAAAAGCCAAGACATGCCCTGCCTGTCCTGTGGTACAGCTGTACGCCAGAACAAGGGTGGCAAAGACCAAGGGAAGAGCCCTGCTGTAAGGACAAAGGAGGCTCAGACCCTAAAGCAGTGTCTGGGCAGGGCATGGGCAGCAGTCTATGGTACTTATAATATGTAGCTCATCAGAAGGAGTCCAGATTTCAAACCCTACCCAGATCACCACAGCCTGTACCGCAATACAATACACATCAAGTGCCCACACCAGCCCCTCTTATTACAGCACTGACCCACTTTGGGGCAAGGGTATCATTCTGAGAGGAGAGAGAGCAAACACTTAAAGAGAATGTAGCTAGCTTGGACCCAACTCTCAGGGCTTCTGGTCCAGCAACTTAGGACCCAACCTTGGTCTGAGAGAGCAGTGATGACCACTGAGCAGAGGAGAGGACTTTGCTTAAAACTGGCTCTTGCTTTAGTTTCTCCATCTCCAGGTCTATCTCCTACCAATGTGATAGCTGTCAGCACATCCTTAGGGAAGATATGACTTATGGTCATATTAAATTAGCTATCCCACCAAAGCCTCTGGGCACACTCAGACTGTATAGAGATGCTCCCACATAAAGACTCCTTCATGACCACAATATGTAGCTTTTTCATCTAATTTCACAGGGACAGAGAAAGCTAACCAAGTGTATAAGACAGAAAGTGGTCTCAGTTGCAAGAGCAACAAAGAAAACCTAAAAAAATAAACAATAAAATAGAAATATACAATGTACCAGATAAAAAGTCAAGGCATTACTGATAAGAAAGTTAACTGAATTAGGGGAAAGAATACATGAACAGAGTGAGATTTTAATAAGGAACTAGAAAATATAAAAAAGAACCAGTCAAACTGAAGAATACAATAACTGAAATGAAAAAGGCACTAGAAGAAATTAATAGCAGACTAGGTGATATATACCCACTCCAGTACTCTTGCCTGGAAAATCCCATGGACAGAGGAGCCTGGTAGGTTGCAGTCCATGGGGTCGCGAAGAGTCGGACATGACTGAGCAACTTCACTTTCCCTTTTCACTTTCATGCATTGGAGAAGGAAATGGCAACCCACTCCAGTATTCTTGCCTGGAGAATCCCAGGGACAGAGGAACCTAGTGGGCTGCTGTCTATGGGGTCGCACAGAGTTGGACACGACTGAAGTGACTTAGCAGCAGCGGCAGCAGCAGGTGATACATAAGAATTTGTAAGTGATTAGGAAGACAGAATAATAAAAATCACCCAATCAAAATAGTAAAAAAGAAAAAAAATGAGAATGGTTTAAGGATCTTTGGGATAATATCATGCCTGCCAACATTTATATGATATATGTCCCAAAAGGAGAAGAGAGTCAAAAATATATTTGATATATGGCTAAAATTATTGCTAAAAACTTCCAAACCTGAGGGAGGAAATAGATACCCAGGTATAGGAAGCACAGAGAGTCCCAAACAAAATGAATCCAAACAAACTCACACTATGACATATCATAATTAAAATGGCCAAAGTTAAGGAAAAAGAAAGAATTCTAAAGGTTGCAAGAGAAAAACAGAGCCATATAAAAGGGCACCACCATAATGCTATCAACATATTTTTGTACAGAAACTTGGCACCCCAGATGGGAGTGGCATGATATATTCAAACCTCAAAGGGAAAAACCTGTAACCTAGAATATTCTAACCAGCAAGACCATCATTTTTAATTAAAGGAAAGATAAAGAATTTTTCAGATAAGCAAAAATGAAAAGAGTTAATTAACACTAAACTCACCCTAAAAAAATGTTAAAGGATCTTCTCTAATCAGTAAAGAAAAGGCCATAAAAAGAAAGAATCTATAGGGAAGGAAAAATCCCACAAATAAAGGCAACTATATAGTAAAGGCTGAAGATCAACTACTTAAATAAGCTAGTATAAATATTAAAAGACAAAAAATTGTAAAATCAACTATGACTGCAATAATCATTACAGCGTAGGGAAATACAGTCATTGTTTTAACAACTTTAAACAGAGTATAATCTATAGAAATACCAAATCCCTGTGTTCTACACATAAAACAAATATAATATTGTAAATCAACTACACATCAATAAAAAATTAAAAAAAAAAAAACAAATGTGAGGGTGAAATTAAGACATTGCAGATTTAAAAAATGCTAAGGGAGTTCTAAGTGTCTGGCCCATCCTGGTAGAAATGTTTAATGCATTTCTACTGGTTGAAATGAAAGGATAGTAGATGGAAACTCAAAGTCATAAAAAGAAATAAAGATCTAAGCAAAAGTAAATATGCGGGTGTTTATAAAATGGTTTTATTTTAACAATGGCTTGTAGCTGTACTGTTTGTTTTCTAAATGGTTTATGGGACCGATACATTTAGAAAAACAATTATTATTCCAAAGGTAGTATTATTTTAACTTTGATTTGTAACTCCACATTTTGTTTTCTACATAATTTAAGATATACATTTAAAAACAATTATTATTTTTGTTTTTGGACATACAATTATTTAAGTGTAATCTTGTGATGTTAAGAAATGAAAACAGTGCAGAGAGAGCTATAATGGAGCAATTTTTTATGCTATTGAACCTAAGACTGTATAAATTCAATTTGGAGTGTAATAGTTTTAAGATGTTAAATGGATACACCACGGACACAGAATTTTATAACCCTAGGTACTAGAAAATGAAGAAAAAACTTAACTACATACCCAGAACCCCTTTAATGTAGGATAGGATGAGATCCTATATTAAATGTAGGATCCTTAAAATTTAAGGATTCCAGTGTACTAGTACAAGTCCATGCTTTAATATTTCCCCAAAGGGATCTACAGTTTTTCACCAGGGTAACAGTGCTATAGGGAAAAGGAAATAATCAGAAATTTCAGGGACTATTGTACACCATCTCTGAACTGACAGTAATTCCAAGAGATCCAAAATTATACTGTTACTACTTAGGAAAACAGTAAATTGAAACAATACCTCATTCCTGTAGAGACTGCAGAGTTTAAAGCCACCAAAGACTTGAAGGAAGCAGGGATTTCTACCACATTCCCATTTAACTAGCCTATCTGGCCAGTGAAGAAAACAGATGAATGACAGTGGATTTTTGTAAATTTAACCAAATAGTGACTCCAAATGTAGCTACTGAACCAGATGTGGTTTATAATACATCCTCTGGTACTTAATATGTAGTCAATAATCTGGCAAATACTTTTCCCTTAATGCTCGTTAATAAAAACCACCAGGTTCAGTTTATTTCAGCTCCAAAGCCAGCAATATATCATCACTGTTCTACCTCAGGGTCATATCAACTCTCCACCCCTATGTCATAATTCAGTTTGGAAGCTCTTAATTACCTTTATCTTCTACAAGACATCACATTGGTCAATTAATTTGATAGCATTATGCTGATAGGACCTAGATAGCATGAAGTGCAACTACTATAGACTTATTGGTAAGACATTTGGATGCCAGAGGGTGAGAAATAAATCTGAAAAATTTAGAAGGCCTCCACCTCAGGAAATTTCTAAGGATCCAGAAGGTCAAGCCTGTAGCATGTGAAGATATTCCTTTTAAGTGATAGGTTAAAATATTGCATCTGTGCCCTCAAACAACCAAGACAGAGGCAGAATGCTTAGTGGGCTTCATTATATTCTGGAGACAACATATTCCTCATTTCATTGTTCTACTCCAGTCCATTTACAGAGGAACCTGACAAGCTACTTGTTCTGTGTGAAGCCCAGAAGAGGAAGATGCTCTGCAACAGATCCAAGCTGAGTGCAAGCTGCTCTGCCACTTGGCTGGTATGATCCAGCAAAGCCAGTGGTGATTGAAGTATCAGTGTCTGGTAAAAAAAAAAAAGCAAAATACTGTTTCAGGACCCAGGACTGTAACAGACAAGTTGACTATATTCCTACCTAGTAGAAAACCACACCAATTTAAAACTGGACAAAGTATACTTTAGAAAACTGCAAATTAAAACCGCACTAACCATACCAACTAGCTTATTTAAAATAAAAATATTGACACTCTGAAGTGTTGGCAAAGAGACGTCATACATAGCTGATTACAATGTAAATTGTTACAGTTTATAAAACAGTTTAGCTTCTTCATACCGAACAGGAAGTAGAGACTTCTGAGTATTTTGGAATGTACTTAATTTAAATTTCATGGAAACTCATATAGACATAAATTATTGAGCTCAAAAACTTCTGCGAGTGGACACTGTAATTCTAAATTATTTTTTGTGGAATTATACTATTTAGAGTGATAATTCAATGAATAACAATTATAATTTAAACAACTTAGCTTGGAGAGGGCATGGAGTTCTATTTAACTGAGAAAAACTCATGAGAGTCTGGGAAAGGTCAGTCTAATAGTTTCTTGTGCAACGTGGGCATTCAACCCCGGCTTCACAATCACAGACTCCTGTGTATGGAAGTTTCCGAAGGGAGGTTTTTCACAGAACAGGAGTCTCATAGACAAAACAAGACTGCCTTTGAAAAATTCCCCCAGGTTTTTAATAAGTGGGCTGAGACAACTTTTGTCCAAAAGTTGCTGTTCTGAAGGGTTGAAAGTGTAAAACTGTTAGTCACTTAGTCATGTACAACTAATTTCGACACATGGACTGTAGCCCACCAGGCTCCTTGGCCATGGAATTCGCCAGGCAAGAATACTGGAGTGGGTTGCCATTTCCTTCTTCAGGGGATCTTCCCAACCCAGGGATCAAACCCGGGTCTCCCACATCACAGACAGATTCTTTACCATCTGAGCCTAAAGGTCTAGACATTCTGAAGTGTTTCATATTAAAATCCTCAGACCCAGAGCCAGTTCAAGAAATAAACTCATCAAGATCAACATTTTTCCCTAGGAACATCTTACAGACTTAACACTAAAAAAGTGATGAAGATCGACAAGTAGTAATACTGTCAGTACCAAGACCATTTCCTACCAAGGACAAAGGTTTTCCAAATAAGAATAGAAAGCCAAGGATTCCCACAAGAGATCTTACTTCACTGAAGACAATAAGTTCAGGTCAGTTCATTTCAGTCACTCAGTCCTGTCTGAATCTTTGCGACCCCATGAATTGCAGCACACCAGGCCTCCCTGTCCATCACCAACTCCCGGAGTTCACTCAAACTCATGTCCATTGAGTCGGTGATGCCATCCAGCCATCTCATCCACTGTCGTCCCCTTCTCCCCCTGCCCCAAATCCCTCCCAGCATCAGAGTCTTTTCCAATGAGTCATCTCTTCCCATGAGGTGGCCAAAGTATTGGAGTTTCAGTTTCAACATCAGTCCTTCCAATGAACACCCAGGACCGATCTCCTTTAGAATGGACTGGTTGGATCTCCTTGCAGTCCAAGGGACTCTCAAGAGTCTTCTCCAACACCACAGTTCAAAAGCATCAATTCTTCGGCGCTCAGCTTTCTTCACAGTCCAACTCTCATATTCATACATGACCACTGGAAAAACCATAGCCTTGACTAGACAGACCTTTGTTGGCAAAGTAATGTCTCTGATTTTGGATATGCTATCTAGGTTGGTCATAACTTTCCTTCCAAGGAGTAAGCGTCTTTTAATTTCATGGCTGCAATCACCATCTGCAGTGGTTTTTTAGCCCCCAAAAATAAAGTCTGACACTGTTTCCACTGTCTCCCCATCTATTTCCCATGAAGTGATGGGACCGGATGCCATGATCTTAGTTTTCTAAATGTTGAGCTTTAAGCCAACATTTTCACTATCCTCTTTCACTTTCATCAAGAGGCTTTTTAGTTCCTCTTCACTTTCTGCCATAAGGGTGGTGTCATCTGCATATCTGAGGTTAGTGATATTTCTCCCGGCAATCTTGATTCCAGCTTGTGCTTCTTCCAGCCCAGCATTTCTCATGATGTACTCTGCATATAAGTTAAATAAGCAGGTGACAATATACAGCCTTGACGTAATCCTTTTCCCATTTGGAATCAGTCTGTTGTTCCATGTCCAGTTCTAACTGTTGCTTCCTGATTCCAATCCCAAAGAAAGGCAATACCAAAAAATGCTCAAACTACCGCACAATTGCACTCATCTCACACGCTAGTAAAGTAATGCTCAAAATTCTACAAACCAGGCTTCAGCAATATGTGAACCATGAACTTCCTGATGCTCAAGCTGGTTTTAGAAAAGGCAGAGGAACCAGAGATCAAATTTCCAACATCTGCTGGATCATGGAAAAAGCAAGAGAGTTCCAGAAAAACATCTATTTCTGCTTTATTGACTATGCCAAAGCCTTTGACTGTGTGGATCACAATAAACTGGAAACGATAGAGTCTCACATTTCGTCTGACTTCAATGAAAAGGAAGAATTCAAAGGTAGCCTTTTTTTCCCAGTTGAACAGACCCCTGAGTAAATCTCAAGCCACCTCATTAGAAAACACTGCTTTTGAGTAAAGAGTCTTGGGTTGCCACAGTTAGGGAGTCTTAAATGGATCTTGGTATAACCTCCAAATTGTTGAATTTCCCAAAGCATCATGATAAAATCTGTTACCAAAGTTAACCATATTAGAATTACATAAGTAAAGAATGCCACTAAAATGAATTTTAATATGTCAGTGTGGCTAAGCTGAACTGCAGTACACAGAATTCCTTTATAGTATGCTTCTGCTTAGGGTATCTACAAATAATAGTCTCTTAAATAAGCTGGAGGACAAAGGCAGCAGACCTTTTGTAAAAGGCAAACAGCTTCCCCATTTTTCACTGAAACATTACTATACAGAGGTGAGAAGCAATGTGGTAGACAGGACTGAAGTTTCTAATCAGTTGACTTTCAGTGAATCAAAAGAGCCTGACTTCATCAGCTGGAACACCTTAAACATTACAGCTTTAATAAATTAAGTAGCCTATGGACAAGTTTCAGCCTTTACATTTGAGGGTCTGCCCTCCTCATGACTTTTTCTTCCCTTCCTGACTGCCTTCCCTGTGGATTTTAGATTTACTTAACCAGTAAAACAATTATAAGCCAGTTCTTTAAAATATATGCACACATATAAAATAGATACACTGCTTATAATAAATACATGCAATTAATGCACATGACTTATAATATGTATTTATTACCTATATATATATGTTTGTATGTGTACTTGGGTATATGTGTGTTTCTGTGTGTGTATCCTCTAAGACGTTGTTTTTCTGTAGTTGAACCCTGACCAATACATTTATTTCACAGTTCTTTGCTGTATTTCAGAAAGGGAAAGTAGAAATGATACAGTACTCTGAGGTCTGAGCTTAAATGTCTTGAGGTT